>NC_140240.1:4524065-4549065 GCF_949987555.1 Borostomias antarcticus | reverse complement strand
GGTGGCATGTTCTCCCTGTGAGTGGCCCTGTAAAAGGACACCTTTACAAGCTCATAAATAACAATGGTGAATGGGAGGGCGATGCAGACACATGGGGGTCACCTCTGCACAAGTAGGGCACCGGCGTCCATAGAGGTTTGGGCGCGCCGACGCGCCCCGACCAGAAGTGGCTGGCATCAGCAGGTTTTGCGGAGGCGTCTGGTTAATATTTAGGACGAGGAGCCGCATGTTCTCCCCCAGGCCTCTCTCTCTCTCTAATCTCGCTCCGGTGCCAGCCGGGCGACAGGTGTCTTTTTCCAGAAAGGGTGTGATAAATGAATCTGTGTTTGACTGAGGCAGAAAATAAAACACACCCTACAGGATAACAAATAAAAACAAGTGTCCCAGCCGTCTTAGATCTGATTAATCAAACAGAAAATTGCCGTCTCCTGAGTCTCAAGCTGAACAACTGAGGCTGAGGAAAAACAAGATGATTAATACAGCTGTTTGATTACACACAGTGACATCCACAGTGGTGAGCTAGGACCACAGCTAGGACCACAGCTAGGACCACAGCTAGGACCACAGCTAAGACCACAGCTAGAACCACAGCTAGGACCACAGCTAGGACCACAGTCCACTCGGTAACTTTGATGCAAGTCATGCGACAGTGCAATTGCTACTTAACATTTGATGAATATCCCGCTACCAAAGGAAGCTCTACAGTTTAATTAAGATGATGAGAGCCTTCTCGTTTCATTGTGCTTGACATTTATTGCAATCCCACGTAATGATGTCACTTAGTCTCATTATGCATCTGTTGTTGCCCTTAGCCCATGCCAATGCAATGAATTAATGATGCTTGGAGAGGAGGCAGTGCTCTGGGCCTGGTAGAGGGACAACACGACATCTCAGGAGACCCCGATTACAATGACAGTATCACAGCATCACAACACAGGGCTAGGGAATGGTGGGACAGCATTATCCCTGCCTACTTACATGAATACACATACTGTACCACACACATACATAAGCGCACACACACACACGCAGACACACATGCACATGCTCGTGCGCGTGCGCACACACACATACACACATACACACACACACACACACACACACACAACTTTGTTATGATCACATGGTTGTTGCTGGCGTGCTGTGATCGCTCATCTTCAAGTCAATACGTGTACTCTTCACAGCTCTCGTCATCTTCTCAGCATTATCTTCTCCACATCCCCAATAGGATTCCCCAAGGAATTTCAATAATCGATAACTGTTTACCTTAACAAACAATAGTCGATTAATTGATAAGAATGTCCCGCGCCTGACTGTGCCTTAGTCGCTTCATTTTTGTCTTTCTTCTGCTGTGTCCTTGAAATTTTGCCTTCTCTAAGTGGCGTGGCACCCTCATGTGCAGTCAGACCTTAAATCATGATTACTGTACATTTTCATGCAACTCCCGTTAATAATGTTCGTTCCCAAAAAAAAAAAATTCTGTTCCATTAACAAACGAGTAACCAAATCTAACTCGAATAAATTCTTATTCTTATCGATAGTCGATTAACTGTTAACATCCCTAATCCCCAACGGTCCCTCCTTTCTCTCTGTCTACTTTTACAGTAATACCCTTGGATACAGATGATATAGTCTGGGCTTCTCAATGATGAGATCATTAGCATTATCCTCCAATTAGCTGCTGTAGCATTTGGCTGATCTCCAGCTCACCGGAGCAGTAGGAGATTCTGTAGGACGTGTGAAAATACCCCGGCGTCGCCAGGCTGTGCTCAGTAGTGTGCGGTTTTGCGCTAATGAGCTAACAGGCCCATCGAGGGGGTCTGCTCTCTGGGAGCCTCCTCTGGGATAGTTGTAGAGGAGAGGAGCGCAGACGGGGAGGTGAGAGGGGTTGAAGAGCGGAGGAGTGAGAGATGAACATCACCGTGTGTGTGTGTGCACACGGGATGACTGAAGGGCTGTGGCAGAACCAGGTCATTCTGTTCCACCAGGTGTGTGTGTTTGTGTGTGTGGTGCGTGCGTGCGTGCGTGCGTGTGTGTGTGACGGGTTTGCAGTGCTCAAGTATCTGAAAAGCCTTTGGGAAGTTCCACAGGTGTGACTTATAAGGGTTTGACATTAGACAGTTTACGGAACAGAATGCGGAACATCCTTGAGTTCCAGTGAAGGTACTCTGACCAAAGAACAACAGAATTGGAAACGAATAAGAACCTGAGGAATGTTCAGTGTATTGTGTGACAGGCTATCATTTTGGCATCCTTAATACAAGTGCTTTCTTAAGCTTGACATTCATTGCGTTCCAACTGCCAGTGTTAAGGAAGTAAATTCACAGTAAATTCACCAGTTACTGTGTTAGCGTGTTCGTGTGTGTGTGCAGGCTTTTGGGTGTGTGTGAGGCTTCATTCATAGTTGTTATGGAAGGCTTACATCTGTAACTGTATAGTAAATGAGAAAGAGGAGCAGTTTTGAAAAAGGAAAAAATATATATTTAAAAAACAAATTCAGAACATTTTTTATCTATGCCCCAGCGACAGCGTAGGGTCAGCCACTCAGCGCCTTTTATTTTTTGGACTAGAAGTACACAAAAACTACAAGAGCGCTTTTCATGAAACTCAGTGGAGGGCTGTACATGGGCCAATTTGGAACCCATTCAATTCTGGCACGCACAGAGCCACAAACTGCATTCAGGGGCGGAGGTCTGTGCTCTCTGAGCACCATTTCTAGTCTCATCATAAATTGCTCAAAGGCTTTCTCTCTCGTTCGTATTCTTTTCTTTTTTGTGCCTTTCTCGTTTTGTTTATCTCTTATCTGGCTAATTCCGTTCCTTTCTCTCCTCTCTTCCCTCTTCACTCCCATTCTGTCTCTTTTTTTTACCCTGTCGGCCAAAAATGCCGCGACGTGCCACACAGGCTCGTGATCGTTTTACGCGTTCATAACTATGACCTATTAACTGACAGTGATGTCTCAGAGGAATACCGTTTGTCGGCAAATTACACATGCTGTCTCTCTCCCTCTCTCCCCTCTCTCTCTTGCCTACCCCTCTCCCCCTCTCCTCCCCTATCCATCTGCCCCTCTCCCCCTCTCCTCATCTGTGGGGATGAAGAGCAGTAGTGGCAGTCCCCCCCTCCACTTTCCATACAAGGCTATGTTGTCTCTTTCCTTTTAATGTCACCATATTAGTTTTTTTTAAAGGTCAGGTTAGAGAAAAGCAATGCTGGGAAAGAACAGACAGTGACATTTGTCCACATTAGAGGCACATTTCCTAGACCTGCATGTCTCCGTGTCTGCTGCTGCTGCTTTTATGCCTCCTACGTTTCCTTTGGCCTTCAGAGGTAGTTTCTATGGCTGATATCATTATCTCTAACTGCTCATTGGCTTTGAGTAAAAGCAGCTCTTCAGCACACTTGTGTCTGTGGTTGATGTGCGGGAATAATACTAAGCAGAGTGTTTATCAAACCTGAGAGGACGCATCTGCTGTCCAGGTTCAAAGAGGATCAAGGCCGGAGTGAATTATTGGAAGCGATATATAGACAGTAGGTGTGCCACTAATAGACAACCTTCATTTTGACAAAACGTTTTATTAACAGAGTTCAGCAGACGTCTTTGTACCTCTCTGAACACAAGGTCTGAATGGGATTACTCAGATGGTCAGACAAAGCTACATGGTGCGGCACGTTGCTCAGGAGGTAGAGAGGCCTGCAGGGGATCTCAAGGTCCCCGGTTCGATCCCAGCTTGGACACTGAACCCCAAAACCGCTCACATGCGGCATGGTGGCGCAGTACAGTACCTAGTACTGTCGCCTGACAGCAAGAAGGTCTCCAGAGTTTGCATGTTCTCCCTTTATTCATAAGGGTTTCCCCCATAAAGAACCCAAAACATGCAGAAGGACAGATCGCTAACTCCCTGAACAGACCGCTACGTCCCTGGCGAAGATGGACAGGAGCCCCTAGTTTCCCCCCGGGCACATCACACTGCCTACTGCCTGCTTCCGGCTGCCCTTGGAGGAAGGACGATGGGTGAAGAGCAGAGAACATTTCATCGGCGACTGTGTGTTACCATGTGTCCCATGGTCAAATAAAGATTTATTCTTCTTCACCAAACATCAGCTAAAGTCCTGATGACATGTACTGTATGGGATTATCTTACATCTCTGATCTGGAACTATGGACTGTATATCCACCCCGAAAATAAGACTCTAGCCGGGGAGTCAAACTCGGGGCTCAGTGTGTTCTGCTGATATTGTACAAGTAGATTAATTCTGTAAATCCACTGGAGCCTGTTGTATTACAGCAGCAAATACCCTTTCATATGCGGCTTACAGTATGTACTGTAGTTCACATTGGCACACACTGTGGAAGTCATAACAAGGAAGGGGGGTGTATAGTGCTGCATATCTGCCCGTCACTTTATATGTGTGTATGTGTGTGTGTGTGTGGTGGGGGGGGTCACAGCCATATGACATCCTTGATAACTTCCTAAATTCACGCACAACTTGCAACTCCATTCATGCCTCCTCCCTCTTGCTTCAAGTCAGCTGTCCTCTGCAGCTACAAAACATGTCCCACGATCGAAGGAGTCTTCTCAATTGCTTCCAAACCACCTACAGCTCTGAGTGTGCAGAGATGAATTCATCCCCTCTTGATGTGCAGAGATGAATTCATCCCCTCTTGATGTGCAGAGATGAATTCATCCCCTCTTGATGTGCAGTGATGAATTCAGAGCCAAAATGCCACGCCCGCTCTCTTTTGATGATAGAATTATGTATTTTCAATGTGGTTGTAACACCAACCAGAACGACAAACAGGACAAGTGCATGGGGTCGCAAATGTAAATGACAATATTTCCAAATCCTTCTCTGTTTCTCTCTTTTTTCCCTTCCCTCTGTGTGATACGTGTCAGGGGATATGTGGAGAGACTCTGAACACATTAGTTACAGTGGGTGGGGGGGGGCGGGGGAGTCTCCAAGCCAGAGATGAATGGTTTATTTACCCTGTACCTACTGTAGCTGAGGGCATTGGAGGAAGGGAGAGAGAATGGAGAGCTTGAGGAGTTGACAGTGAGTCAGAACAAGAGGGCGAGAGAGAGACATTGTGAGAGGTTTAAAGGTTTGGGCCTCTGGCCTGACAAGTTTCTTCTACAGTCTGACAGCACTTTGTTGGGTTTAAGGCAGAGCAGCTCCAGAGGTTCGGTATGTTTCAGTGTGGATGCTTTTGCTGCTGAAGGTAGACTAGACACACAACCCTGGCCCTCTCCTCCACTACAGGTGGTGTGGAAGTTAAATAAATGGTGTTGCTTATGCTGGCTTCATTAAAGATTACATATTACTTATGTTTGCTTATAGCTTTATTGCAGTCAGGAATGAGTTGTGTCCCCTGGCCTGTTAAGTACTCCCGGTTCTGTTTTATCTTCTTAAGGAACCAAAACAAGACAAGCTCATCTACTGTACACATACTACTTTTGCACCAGTCATGATCATACATACAATTAGCAATATGAGAAACCTTAGTTCATCATCACTGGGTCTGTGGACGACCCTACTGTATGATGATAAACTAAGGTGTCTGATATTGCTAATTGTTTGTATCTAACTGGGACTGCCCTAGTCAGAGAGAAACTCTGCTATCACTGTATGTAAAATATCTAATGGAGATACTGATGATCTGCACAAGCTTTCCTTTTTCAAGATTATTTGGATTATTAATTTTCTTCCACAATGCCCATCCTCCACCTCCTTCCCCTGGCTATTTTGTGACCCACGATCACATCTGGGTCATACTCACGGGGAAATAACACTGAATCCCATAACACAAAGGTTGTGGACCGGCGGCAGACAGATGGTCCACAGCGTTGACAGTACACATATGTTCATTGAGGACTTTGATTCCCATGAGGCAGCAGCAGCAGCCATACGTGTGTTGGTGAGGACGCGCGTGCCCTCGGTGCCCAGTGACAGATGCGGAAGACAATACAGAGACGCCGTGTGTCAGAGTGTGTTTCATCCACTAGGCTGCCTTAGATGCTCAATGGGGACACCTCTTTCCACCCCTTTTGTTTCTTTCTTCCTTTTCTCCACTTTCATCTTCCCTTGCTCTTTCTCTCTGTCACTCCATCACGTCTCTCTCTCTCTCTCTCTCTCTCTCTCTCTCTCTCTCTTCCGATATTCCTCTCTCCTCTCTCCCCTCCTGCCCTACTGCTGTACTGTCCTCTAAAATCAAAAATGAACGGGGATGTACTGTACAAACACAGGGGTCGGGGTTTGCAGAATTCATATTCAGGCCCAGCTCCCTCTCCTCGTCTCTCCGTCTGTCTGCACCGCTGTCTCTCTATCTCTCTGTCCCTCTCCTTCTACCTGTTATATTCCTCCGCTACTGTCCCCACACAGGATTAGACTTAGATTACAAACTGGATTGTTTCTTCCATTCCATTCACTGAAGTCAGAGAGTAAAGGAGTTCATTTGTCTGAACTCTGTCCATAGAGGAGGGAAATACATTAGGCCTCTGTAAGGAAAGACTGAATCGCGAGTCTTAAAAGACGGCATAAAAATGTCAGAGTGTCTTTAATGACAGTCGGCTTGACATTTCCCCAGCAATCGTTTTCATAGGAAATACTCATCCTGAATTTGTATTATCTTCCTGAAACACTGGAGAACAGGTGCCTCATCATTACCTTTGCCCCAGTGAAAGTAGAGGTAATGTTTTCGGTGGCGTTTGTTTGTGTTTATTTGTCTGTTAGCAGGATTATGCAAAAACTACCTGGATTATGCAAACTCAGGTTCAGACTTACTGTACATTACATGTCTTAGTCTCTAATGTTGACGCCGGTGCCATAACCTGACAGGCACTGACTATTTGACCCTGCGAAAAAGCTCAGTGCAACTTCGGAGGCAGCAGCCTATGAGCAAACTTCTGAGTCGACGCAGTCTGGAATTATAATTCCCCCTCACTTTCTCCACTCTTAGAGCCTCTCATAGGATCCAGGGGAGTTGTAGAGGTGCTGAGTAGTGCTGACTTAGCCGAAAGTTCTGTTCTCTGGGCCCGGCGCCCTGAGCCCCGGGCCCTGGATCGGGGGGGGCTGAATCGATGCGGCGCCGCCATCATGGCCGGTGGGACCGGCTGCCACCATCCCTCATACTGTATGTCCTCATCTTGCTCTCTGTCACCTCTCAGATGGCTGCAGTGGGAGGAAGACATATGGGGGACAGACTGTACTGTACTGCAGGTGGGCCCAGCCGAGGTGCTGGACGGTCGATACGCTTCGTTGGGGCTTTTGTAGGTGCTGATTAATACAGGATTAGCTTCCGCAGAAGTTGTTTTGGCATAGCATAGTTTGGGCTTGGGCGGCTCAGACTTGGAGCCCATAAGCCCAGTCAGAATTGTAGGCTCAGAATAATAGGATTTTTTATAGACACACGCGCACACAAACACACACACACACACACACACACACACACACACACACACACACACACACACGCACGCACACTTTACAATTACTCAGTGTTGTTGGTAGAACATACGTACCCATTCCTAACTTGATAACCTGGATGACCTGATCTCTTTATAGATGGAAGACTCATCTGTGGCTAATATATATATTTTTTATCACAAGGTCAAGAGTGATATATTATCAGTTAATGAGAAATACCAAACTATCTCTAGAGAGAGAGAGAGAGAGAGAGAAGAGGGGGTGTGGGGGTAAACATATATACAAAGAGATGCCCGCGTTTGACCTTTGGAGGGTCTTTTTTCCTATGCTGTGGTGAGTTGTCCTGTGGTGATAAGAGTAATGGTTTTGGCGCCATGGGCCCGGAGAGACCCGCCTCCTCTTCCCTGGCTGCAGATAGCTGACCGAGAGCAGGGGAGGCAGCCGGCCCATCCGGCATCTTCCATCTGGAGAGGACAATGGCTGACGTGTAGACCACTGGGGGATGCACACCCCAACAGAAAGGATGCTGATAGGCCCGATGACAGTGTGTGTGTGTGTGTGTGTGTGTGTGTGTGTGTGTGGCGGGGGGGGGGGGGGGGGGGTGGGTGCTATTACCAATGGTATTTCAAGAAAACAGACGGCAATATCTGGCTTTCCAATCTGTGTTCTTAGATGTGGCAGTTTCCTCAGAAGGGTGTTGCTGTGTAGTATTTGATCTCTTTGACTATTTAAATCCACTTTTATTTGAAGTTACATCTTCACTTCAGACATGAAATGGATTTTGAAGAGAGCCTGGTTGAAGCCTTCCAACATTATGCTGATCTTGTTTCTTCAGAAGAGATCAAAAGCAAATAGCAGGCAAAGTAGAAACTCAAGATCAAAATGTGTACGTCTGTTTTAATTGATTTTCTGGAATGGTTCTGAATGACCTCAAAGCAAATGTTTTAATTAAATTAATATTGTAGTGTTCAGTGTACTCTGCATGACTTACTCTCTCCGTATTGAAGTTTATGGTAAAAACAGATGGCTGATACAAATGGTTACTTGAGGACAGGTTTACCAGAGGACAGGTGTGTGTGTGTGTGTGTGTGTGTGTGTGTGTGTGTGTGTGTGTGTGTGTGTGTGTGTGTGTGTGTGTGTGTGTGTGTGTGTGTGGTGGAGATTAGGCTTGGGCCTGGGGGTTGGTTCAGTACAGTATGTTTATGTGTGTGCAGACTAGCAGACATCTCTAATGTTTTTTTTCTCCTTAAGGTATAGAAGAGAAGCTCTGAATGTAAAGTGTTTTTTACGGGGTGAAGATCAGTCAGCATCGATTCCCGTTTTCTCTTCAATGCAAAGCTTACTGTCTCAATTTCACTCGCCGCAGAAGCAATTACGCTTATAATGACAGCCATCAGCACCCAGATGTAACCCTATGGTGCTACTGTATGGTATTCTCGCTCTATTTCGTGTGGTACACAGTGGCCACCAGGTCGATGTCTGCCTGCAGGCTTGGGTCAATCCCCACTGACTGCAGACCCAGACTGTTGATGATAATGAAAGCAATTGTTCTGATACGAGAGATCAATAGAATGACCTTTATCGTGAACGTCAAGATGGTAACTTCAGTTGACAAATGGACATCTGGGAGAATATTTACTTCCACAGTGATTTGCCCTGGATGTCTTGTCGTCCCCAGGTCAGGTGCTCTTCCGCTGAGGAGAGTGAAGCCAGACAAATTGATACATCACTCCTGCGATCCCATAACATCACTTAAGTTCCAAGACAAAGAGCAGAAAAAGAAAAGAATGGAGCAATTACAGATAGATGTCAAACACAAGTACTTCATTTGTTTCGCCTGACTTCTTGGATGGCCTTGATGTGCTCTGAGGCAAAAATAAATAAATGGATGACTGTGTCCCCCGGTCCATGGGCTGGAGACTAATGGCAGGCCCATGGCGATCTCCTGCGCTAGTGGACTCTGAGAGGAGAGAGGATTAGAGAGAGAGGGATGAGAGGGAGGGATAATGAAGGAGATCTGTCTTAAGTCTAATCACCGGTGTTGATCCAGCCTAGAGAGACTGGCCTGCCTGTAGAGCCTGACGACCTTAACCCCCAGGCAATCAGGATTTATCTGACCAGTGTCGTTTTCAGGTAGTTTAGTAGCGTCCGTACCGTATGCCATACATAGGCTTTCTCTGTAGGCTTACTGCTCAGCTTCACTCTTCTGGTGTTTCAGGTGACTTCATCCCTCGCAAGCCTAAAATGGATAATCTTCTCCCTTCTACCATCTTGTTGATTTAAATTGTCCCTGGCATTCAAATAGAGTGATTCGCCATTGCAGTGAACACATCATTACTCCATGTCAATGTTTTTTTTTTTCTCTCTTAGTGAATATGTTGCTTGCTTTTGTTGAATATTCATTAGGAACTACAGTATACAGTATGGATACTTAGCTGTTCTCTAAGTGTGTATTTGTAATGCTAATTACACTAATTGTAGAGTATCAAATTAAGACACAGAACACGGCAGCTTAACAATCACCAGTCTGGGAAAATAACACTTTTATGTTAATAATAAGAAAGGGGAAAAATAGTCAGAGAGAGAGAGAGAGTGAGAGAAAATGAAAGAGATAGGAAATTAAAAGCTGATTACCTTCTGAAGGCATTCTAGTTTCCCTCCGGGTAGAAGCAGGAAGCACATCTTTAGTCCTTTTGTATTTATTAAGCTTATTCTCCGGTGTTCTGTTGACTGGCTAAAAATAACCTGTGGGTGGGTACTCAAGCAGTAAACACTGCAGGAGGACTGCTGTTCTCTATATACAATAATCCACCTATAGAACCCATACACAGACAGGCTGTGATTCAGAACCTGCTCGCCACCAGCATAGCTGCCATAGAAAGGTGGCTGTTGCAAAAGTGTTGCAGAGGTGAATACTGTATGAATCTGTATTTATGTTTAAAAAGGGAGAAACACTGATGGTTGTTTACACCATAGATGTCAGTAATTAGATATGCCTGAGTAAGCAGCATAGATATCTCCCAGTAGCCCCTCTGCTTCCCCTGACCAATCTCACTGTCCACTCCAGCATAGCTTCGTATTGCCTATAGCTCAGGGCTACTGTACGTGGCGTGATTATATGGTACGCCGAGATAACAGGATGTAACCTCGAGGCAGTGCTACGCTCTCTCCTTAGAAAAGATATTTCTGTGATAAAGTGGGCCCTTCTCCACGCGAGCCGGATCGTAGGGGAGGCCTGGCTGGCAGGCGAGGTCTGCGGAGCAAGTGCCAGATGAAAGGAACGGAACATCACTTCTATGCTTGTCCAGGGTGCTCCGTGTCAGAGGGGAGAGCGTCTCGTTAGGACCAGGCTCTGTAGAGAGATTCTCGCGGGCTTATCGCAAGGCTTTTGGATGTTGTTTACTTCCTCCCACTTCTGAGGATATAGCGATAGGATTCCGAAATGAACAGCGAGACCACTTGGCACGGTCGGTCATTAGTAGGGGATTAGATTCACCAGATGTAGGTTATCCCCCAATAAGCCTTGTCATTTGTTTATTACTGTCCAATCAGTGGCGACGGAATATGAAGAGTATGTGAAACAACAACAACCTAGCAATCTGGATGAGTGTGATTGGTTTAAAGAAATAAAGCGTCCGTCCTCCCCTATCCCCGAATGGTACAGTCCAGGCGAAGTGTGGAGATCAGTCTGGCTATTTGAGACTAGTAGGGGATGTATGAGGTGTTCAGTTGAAGCAGGTGTTAGATCTCTGAAGTGATGCACGGCTTCTGCTCTCAGGGCCAGTGGGATGGGCTTGGAAGAAAAAATTGTTCATTAAAGGATTAACATGGTGGTTCAATATAACACTTTCCAGGTATCTTTAGGCAACAACAAAACACATGTGTTTAACTATTTCAGAATTCATCCATACAAATTCTTTTAAAACATGTTTTTAGAGGTCTGAATCTGCCACTCAAAAAGTTCACTCACTCAAAACTGGGCGTGATTATTAACAACTGATTGACAGTTCTCTGAGCAAATGACCAACTGGAATCATTCTGATTGACAGGCGTGTGCCCCGTTACCATAGCTACCACCGCTCCGAGCTAGACAACACGAGCTAGATCGCACAACAGCCAGATCAATAGCCATTTTTCTAGCTGCTTACCAGGGGCATTTACAAAGTCCTTAATATTATATTAACCCCCAAACATTATAAAGATACACGCTACCTAACAGGCCGTATCCTCGAATTTGCATTAGGCCTATTTGGGAAAAGTACGATAAAAGTATAACGACGACACGTCTCCCCCACGACACAGAGGAAAAAGCACCCTGCAGCCGGCCACGCAAGCCTTGGGCTATTAGACTAACGTGATAGCTTTCAGCCAGCTACGAACAGTACCTATTTAGTCAAATAATTGCAATTGTGGGTCTTGCCAGAAGACAGATCATTTGCGCTGTGAAACCGACATAACATCCGCATTGTTCACCAGTCTAACGTTATTTATCTTAGTAGGTGTCCAACAAAGCCAGTTGAACACTGAAACGTTACTGTTCTGGGTTCAACATCTGTCAGTTGTGGTGATATAAAGGAATCGAGCGGAATACCACTGCAATAACTGATTATTGGTCAGATCAATTAAATCATTATAGCTCATTTCACATACAAAGGCAACACAATACATTTTGCAGAAAGGGGCTGGGGATGTAGCCTACATATAGGCTAGCCTACTGATCCTACTAATATGTGGCAGACTGCATGCGTAGCGCAGCGATTCAACATAATCGATGAGTTTGGAGACAGAGGGCCGTGCACCACGACTCCGTGAGCGCAGCGGTCAAGGGGTATAGCCTACTCCGGAGTCTGGAGACTAACAGGTCATGCAGTCAATAGATCTCGTTTTGAATGTTATTGTAATGCCCTCTGGTTATAATAGAATATCGCTACTGGAGCTGTTTAATCCCAAAATGCGCAATGCTTCCTGAAGTTGGGTCGGATCGAGGTGCTGGGATGATCAACATTATGTGGAGCAGATGCCACAGTGATGATAAGCCTTACACAACTTTCAGAATGTTTTGCAGAATTACAATTATTTGGAGTTGTAAATTATGAAAGGAACATAACTTGACTTAACATCTTCACCTCCACCCACCCTGAAATGTAGTCATAATTTTAGCACAGTAGCCTCTATATGCGCATCACAACGCTGCAATACAAGACCTTAGGACAAACGATTCAGTACACAGCAGGTGTGTTTGATCAAGTTAAGATCTCAATGTGAGAATAAATAAATGACAAAAACCCGCACGGGTAGGACTACGTCTTTATTTTCCGAGGTAATTGTTGCGCATACAACATGACATTAAATTAAGACATAGGCTACTTTCTCATAAAACAGGGCGGTGTTGTAACATTTATAATATCATTAGGTGACATTGGCTGCAACCTGCCCTCCAGGACCTGCACACCCCCAGAGCCCTGAAGCGCGGGACCTGGACCTCCCGAGTCCCAGTATTGGAAATGTAGTGATCTGGCTACAAGAAAAGGGGGCAAATTATAAAAGCGATTAGTAATAGCATCGTTATTTTGCATATGCAAAACAGCATAAATTACAACAATAGGCTATTTATCAGTAAGTCTACATTATATCGAATTAAGTTTGAGCGAGAGATAATCGGGAGATTCTTGTGGAGACAAACTGACTTATATCCAACTTTGACTTGGATAACTATTGGCCTATACAACAAAGCACGCTCACAACAGTTATGGTAGGCTATCGCTTCGGAAACCTTACAGCACAGTTTGCACCTGGTGCAAGTAGATTTGATGCCAGGGAAGAGTACAGTATGGTGCACTGTGTTTATGCCAGGGAAGAGTACAGTATGGTGCACTGTGTTTATGCCAGGGAAGAGTACAGTATGGTGCACTGTGTTTATGCCAGGGAAGAGTACAGTATGGTGCACTGTGTTTATGCCAGGGAAGAGTACAGTATGGTGCGCTGTGTTTGTCCCATTGCACTGGAGGGCTAACGTTACCAAAAGCAAATGCATTGAGAGCTAACGTTAGCATGCTAGGATAATTAACACAGCTAGCTGACATTCCAAACATTAGGCTAGCTAACGTCAACATGCTGGATAAAGACAGATAGCTAGCTGGATCAGACAGCTTTTTAAAAACTGTTGCCAATTACAGCTAACGTTATGGTTCGTTTATCTAACAGTAGCTAGGTTGGCTACTCAGACACGGAGATCATGGTGAAAACTTCCCAATATGTATGACAACCACAAATACAATTAGGCCTATAAAACGTACAAATTATATAAAATTAAGAGACTGCAACTATTCAATTATTCTCAAGATGAGAAAGGGTTCAGAGCTGCCTTACCATGTTGGATAGATGGTGAAACGGCGCAAAGACAGCAGGTGCGGGAGGCAGACAGGTTTCAGTTGGAGGCGGGTGCAGGGGAGTGGAGGCGGGATTTTCAAACTTTAGGGTGACGCCAAGAATGGGAAAAACGTCACGAATTCGGAGTATTTTTACCCCGAGTCAAATTGGACTGAAAATGTTACGCTTCCAGTTTCTCAAAAACGACAAAACGGATATATTTAATGTTTTTATTGTGTTTCTTCAATGTCCTATTGTGCAAATAGCACGTTCAAACTCAAAAAAAGTGAAAATCACCATGTTAATCCTTTAAGATTGGACAGTCATAGTTGTTGTTTTTTACATAAATAATATAAGATTAAGGCATCAATTGTTTCTTTTTGGGGAAGTGTTAGGTGTAGGCCATCACAAGCATAAGAACCTTGAGAACAGAGCACCTGAGGGATAGTGTGTGTTTTCAGGCCCAGGAGACACACTGCTGCCCCCTAGTTGTGGATTCTTTAGAATAGCATACAGTGTAGCCTATGTAATACAATCCATATATATATAGTGGTGTAGTGGAGGGTATACAGATGTATATGGAGTGTTACCCACTTCCTTATCCATGGACCCACTATATACTCACGTCTTTAAACACCACAAATGTAAAAACTGTAACATTTCTGCTACGGTATATACATTTCTTTAGTCAGAGTACCCTGCCCACACACACACACACACACACACACACACACACTCACACACCCACAGAGAGAGAGAGAGAGAAAAGCTCCTGGGCTGAATGGAGGTGTATTAATCACACTGACGCCTAGCACTGCGATCTGTGACCCAGTCTTTTAATTGCATCCGCTCTGCTCTGCTCCTGCACTCATTCTTTATCTCCTCTCTTCCCTCTCCCTCTCTCTCTCTCTCTCTCTCTCTCCTGCCCAAGCGTCCTCCGGCCATGCCCATGAGAGGAGACTAATGCAGAGATAAGAGAGAGGAGTGGAGATCTGCCGAGCTTTGCTCAGGTCTTATACAGTAGCCTCGTGAGACGGTCCTGATCTCTCAAGCTCACGTTGTTTCACTCCACTCATCAGTCTGGCAAAGCTCGATAGAGATACATTTGTGCCTGATCAAAAAACGATCAGCCAATTAGCGTTCTATGAGGAAAGGGTGCAGCAGTAGCTCAGGAGGTAGAGTGGGTAGGGGGTAATCCCGGCTCCTCCTGTGCACATGTCAAAGTGTCCTTGGGCAAGACACTGAACCCCAAATTGCTCCCAGTGAGCAGGCTAGCATCTTGCATGGCTGCTGCCATCTTTAGTGTGTGAATGCGTGTGTGAATGAGAGGCCATTGTAAAGTGCTTTGGATAAAACTATATAACAACTACAACTGCTATAACAACAACTATATAAGTGAAGTCCATTTACCATTTATTATTACCATAGAAAAGCCAAAAGCTACGCCGGGAGTGGTTTAGGTGTGACAGCACACTAATTATGTGCCATGGTCCTGTTCCGCCTATAAGTGCGGCCACAAATAACAAGCACAAATTGTTAAAGTGAAACTGAAACACACAAATCCAAGCAGATAGCATTTTAATTTCCCCCACCTTTCTCTCTCTCTCTCTCTCTCTCTCTGTCACACACACACACACACACACACACTCAATCCACACAGGTGACACACACACACACACATACACACACACACACACACACTTCTTTTCTCCATAGCACTTCAGTTTCCTTTTCTTCCTTCTTGTAGCGTCGGAGCTGTCACAAGAAAATGTGTGGGCTTTAGACTGGAGCGGGGGACTGCGAAGCCAGGGGCAGAATTAATTTCCAACTGTGACAGAAGCCTTTGCAGAAAAGTTGCAGTACTTTCTACTGACGGCATGAAAATGGTCTTGGTGGAGGCCTTTCCGCTGACAGAAAATCGGTGCTCAGTAGTATAAGAACCAAAAATTGGAATCCGCTCTTATAGACATGGACTGCTTTAAGAAGCACCGAAGCTGACATCAAGTACAGTACAAAATCAATGAATATGGCAGACATCTTGAGTATCCGGAGAGTTTCTCCTTCACCCCTTAACCATAACGTCAAGCTTCCATGATGAGTTAACTTCTGTCCCACTAACGCCCAGGCTACACAGCCGACATCACGTCATGTCGCCATCGGCGCTGCGTCAACGTTGCGGTATACAAGCTACACCAGCTGTGGTTAGCGTCACGTTCTACTATATCTCTTGCCTATTACAGTTCAGAAGACCTCAATCTCAATATGCAGGTCGGACTGCGCAGGTTGTAGGCTATTATAACCGTAGCCTGTAGTCTGTAAAGCCTTTTTCAATGAAGTGAAAGGTAGTCCCCGCAGAATCACCTCCAAATCACTACAGCCTACCCGAGGTCGGAACTAGGTGCACAGGTTGTAGACAATATTATTATTATAACCGTAGCTTATAGCCCTTTTGAAAAGTGCCCGCTCTCAGTGGAAAAAGTTTATTGTCAATGTCCCCTCGAAGTAGTGTAGGCATAGCCTACAAGTTGCTCTATGCTCTTGAAATGAACCCAAAGTATAATAAATAACGTGAGTGGACGCATGCGTTCGCCGTCAAAAATCAAATCTCGCCGAATGTTTACTATGGATGCAGCCATCGGACGCAACTCAACGCTGACGCGACGTGGGCGGCGTAGCACCTTTCCTTGATTACAATAGCTACGTTCCCAATTGTTGATGCAACGCTGACGCGAGGCTCTGTGTAGCCTGGGCGTAAAGGCGCCATGTTTCTGTTCACAGCAGCCTGCTCGGTGCCGCTCCGCCCCTCCCTCGCACCCGTTCGCAGCTCCGCTAAATCATTGTGATTTGCAAATTGAGGGGGAGGGACTGATTGGACCGTCGGGTTGAGAGAATCTGCTGGGTGTAAGACAGACTGTTTACTTAGCGCTGCGACACCGCAGAGATAAAAACAGCCTCTGAAAAACAGAGAAAAACAGACCTACGCTTCTTCACCATGGCTGGCTGAACTATACTGTAGCTGTCACCTGTGTCTACAGCTGGTAACTGGCCTGCTTCTGCTGCATCCATTTTGTGTCACAGAGAGATAGAGAACGAGAGAGAGAGAGAGAGTACATTGTGTCATTTAAAGAGTCAGTATGGATCTGTGAAAACCACATGATAAGAGGTTATTATATCACCACGGTTCTGGGAATGGCCAGTCGGAGGGTGTGAGTGGAGAGCCTTTGAGGCTTACTTCAGTCCAGGCAGACAGAGAGTTGCTGCCAGGGCTGCCGGCCTCCTACTGGCCCGTTCACATTAGAGCCTGGCGGAGAGCCAGCAACAGTCCGTCTGTCTGTGGGGAGCGGCTGAGGATGGAGGGGCGTCCAGTTAAAGGAACAGAACAGATGGAAGGAGTGGGATAAGGGGAGGAATGGGGCAGGGAGATGAAAGAGTGAATGGGGATAGTGGAGGAGAGGTTGATAGGGATAGTGGAGGAGAGGTTGATAGGGATAGTGGAGGAGAGGTTGATAGGGATAGTGGAGGAGAGGTTGATGGGGATAGTGGAGGAGAGGTTGATGGGGATAGTGGAGGAGAGGTTGATAGGGATAGTGGAGGAGAGGTTGATAGGGATAGTGGAGGAGAGATTGATGGGGATAGTGGAGGAGAGGTTGATAGGGATAGTGGAGGAGAGGTTGATAGGTATAGTGGAGGAGAGGTTGATAGGGATAGTGGAGAAGAGGTTGATGGGGATAGTGGAGGAGAGGTTGATAGGGATAGTGGAGGAGAGGTTGATGGGGATAGTGGAGGAGAGGTTGATAGGGATAGTGGAGGAGAGGTCGATGGGGATAGTGGAGGAGAGGTTGATAGGGATAGCGGAGGAGAGGTTGATGGGGATAGTGGAGGAGAGGTTGATAGTGGAGGAGAGGTTGATAGGGATAGTGGAGGAGAGGTTGATAGGGATAGTGGAGGAGAGGTTGATGGGGATAGTGGAGGAGAGGTTGATGGGGATAGTGGAGGAGAGGTTGATAGGGATAGCGGAGGAGAGGTTGATGGGGATAGTGGAGGAGAGGTTGATGGGGATAGTGGAGGAGAGGTTGATGGGGATAGTGGAGGAGAGGTTAATGGGGATAGTGGAGGAGAGGTTGATGGGGATAGTGGAGGAGAGGTTGATGGGGATAGTGGAGGAGAGGTTGATGGGGATAGCGGAGGAGAGGTTGATAGGGATAGTGGAGGAGAGGTTGATGGGGATAGTGGAGGAGAGGTTGATAGGGATAGTGGAGGAGAGGTTGATGGGGATAGTGGAGGAGAGGTTGATGGGGATAGTGGAGGAGAGGTTGATAGGGATAGTGGAGGAGAGGTTGTTGGGGATAGTGGAGGAGAGGTTGATGGGGATAGTGGAGGAGAGGTTGATGGGGATAGCGGAGGAGAGGAGAGAGTGAAAGGAAATCGCTGCACAGGGCCAGAGAACAGGTGGCGTCGAGGACAGAGCGGAGCGAAGCGCAGCGTGGACAGCGGCAGCGTGTCCGCCATTTACAGTAGGTACATCCAATATTCCATATGGGGGCGGTTCCCGACTCTCCCTCCAGGGTACGGCGCGGTCCATCAGCTAGAGAGCGCGGCCGTGTTCTGGTGTTGCACCGGGGCGGCTCACTCCGCTGAGCGTGACGGCCATTGTCAGCGCTGACAGACGGCGTGGTCCGGGGCGGAGATGGAGCGGGGGGAGGGGGTCATGGCTGCCTGCTCCCTCTGTCTTCGTGTTGCGCTGGCCCCTCTGTCGAACAGAATGTTCTGCGCCGGTACAAACACACACACACACACACACACACACACAGAGCAGCGGAGCAGAATGCCATCACGCCTTAGCCTACTGCCTCCACAGCATCAGGCCTCCTAGAAGTCTACGGGAGACGCTCTCACTCTCACTCTCACTCACACACACACACACACACACACACACACACGCACACACACACACACAATTGACAACAGCATACAGGTATCGGGATCCCGCTCAGTGTCCTTAGGAGCCTAGGAAACAAATCAGTCCATCTCTACTGCTGACACAAACTATGGACAGAGACCTGGCTATTCCACTGCCATCTCTCCGTTTGTCAAGTGTGCTGTGCAGGATCGTGGATGGTGCAGCCTAGGTGTACATGGGTACATCAGTACATGGTTTCAGCCCTCATGTTTAAACAGCCAGGCCCAGATAAGCAGGTGGGATGATAAAACTTTAGGCTAGACGTTAAAAGTTAGGCTAGACGTAACGTTGACTGATTGAACCTGTCGTTGTCTTTTCTAACAAGGGCTGCTCCGCCAGCTGGGAGGTGAGAGGCTGAGAAAACAAAACATTTGATTCCTGTCCTCATTCGTTCTAAAAAAGGACCGCCGAGGAAGGATAAAAAATGAAAATAAAAAACACCTGGCAGAAGCTCGACGCGCACCTTGGCCTGGTCTGACTTGGCTTGCCTTTAACGGCCCTGCCTCTCTGCAAGGCTGTCTTTCTCTCTCTCTCTCTCTCTCTCTCTCTCTATCTCTCTCTTTTTCTGTCTCTCTCCGTCTCTTGCGTCACCCGTCACGATTTATCACTCACCCTCCTCTCTGTCCACCTCTCCCTTCCTCTCTAACGGAGAGTATGGGTAGCATGCCGTGTGACCGGTCAACCGGCCCTCCCTGGCAGATCATCAGGGGGGCCGTGCTTGAACAAAGCGCCTGGGAGCTGACACAACGCCCTCCACAGGGAATCAAAGGCTTCCTGTCACGACGCCATGCCACGCACGCCATGCCACACACGCCACGCCACACCTGTGTTCCCGTTCCAACAGCCCCACTTGTCACCCACACATGCAGGGGCATGAGTGCAGACATGCCCTCTGAGCCTCTCTTATGCTAACACACATGCACACACACACACACTCGTACACACACACACACACACACTCGCACTCGCACACACACACACACACTCTCTCTCTCTCACACACACACGCACATGCGCACACATGTGCACACATTCGCACACACAGAGCCTTGCTCCCTTGCACCCCACAAGAGACCTACCAAAATGACAACAACTAGGCTTTTCAGTTAATGCTAATTAGAATAATTTGCATAATATTGCCTGCTGTCAGTTGGCACTGCCTTGTGTCTTTGGACAATTAGCGTGATATGGCGCTATGAGACGATGGGTGTGCAATTATTTCCGACTTCACAGTCATACCCTTAAACATGAGAACAGTGAAATAGGAGTTTTCATTTTATTCGCGACTTACAGTATCAATCTCTTCAACAACTAATACTTGCTGTGTTCTATCGTGTAGTACTATATCAGAGGAGGAAGAATGGAGGGTGTACTGTAAATGGATGCCCACATTGTCAACATTGTGTTTGTCATTTCTATGCAGTCTGAGTGAAACAGCAGCCTGGTTTGTGCTGCAGATGTTGAAGAGATCTTTATTAGCCTGTTTGTTGCATCTCTAGACAGGAAGCTGGGCGATGAATTGGATAGATGGCTTGATAAAAAAAAAAAAGCTTGTTGTGCAGAACTCTTCATGGTGGATTTGAAAAAATCCTAATGGGCAATCTGTTCCCTAGGTGATTCATAAAATCAATTTGTCTTGCTATCAGTGTGAGTGAGAATGAGGGATCTACACAAAGCACTTTTAACCGCTGGGTTTTGTGTGTGTGTGTGTGTGTGTGTGTGTGTGTGTGTGTGTGTATGCGTGTGTGTGTGTGTGTGTGTTTGTGCGTACGTGATTGCAAGTCTACTACTCTTCCCCCAGTGTTTCCTCAGCCTCTGACAGAGTGACGCAGATTGATTATGAGTTGTGTGTCTCTTCAGTCGGCCCTAGTACGCTCTCCTCACTAAACAGCCCTGGGCTTCTGGAAGCTTCCCTCAGGTGCCAGTAATGGGGCCATCTGCTAACTAGAGATGTCTAGCAGTATGTCCCTCTGCATAGGAAGACATGTTTACACTTCCTGTGTGTCTGGAAAGCCCCCGCTCAGACGGAATCAGCTCACTCATTAACTGAATGAAGCTAGTTTAAATGGAATCGGTGATGACAGCATTGGATCATCACTGCAGTAGAATAGCATAGTGGAATGTACAGACACCATCTCTCTCTCTCTCTCTCTCTCTCTCTCTCTCTCTCTCCCTCTCTCTCTCTCTCTCTCTCTCCCTCTCTCTCACACTTCTTGGCCTGTCGGCTCTGATCATGATCTCATTGGAAGCACAAACTGCTCGCCTGTGGAGCGGAAAGACCACAGTCAGCCACAACCCTCCCCCGTACACCTCACACTCCACCCCCATGGGAGGGAGCGGACCAGAGAGTGTGACTGACTGGCATTCCTCACGTTGTTCTACTGTATGTGTGTCCCTCCATTGTCTCAGTCAGGCGGAAGCCCTGAAATGTCATTTAAGATTGTGTTCTGTGTGCAAGAAAGTATGTGGAATGGGAAATTTGACTGGGAAAGAAAAAGAGTTTCACAGTCTACTGAATCAGTGTGATTTTTCCCTGCTTTCTCTCGAGAATGCAGGGAAAAGCAAAAGTATTTGGGAAAACACGTATATGTTGTTAGATTTACCTCAGACTTTAACGCTGACAAGAGACAGAGAAAAGATGGCATGGAAATGGGGGAAAATCAAAGTCAATCCACTCCACCACAGATCTGTCACCTCTTTCAACTCTCTTTTTGTCTCTATTTCTGTATCTCTCTCGCTCTATCACACTCTCCCTATGTCTTTATCGGTCTGTCTGTCTGACTGTCTCTCTCTCCATCTCTCTTTCTCCCTTTCTCTTTAGTCAAGTTTGAGGACTGCCAGCACAACAGGGAGGTGGGTTTTGTGAGCAGTGACCCGAACTTCAGTGTCCACCCGGATGGCTCAGTGTATGCTGAACAGGAAGTGGCCAACCTGTCTGAACCAGTCCAGTTCATGGTGACCGCCAGAGGAGTTCATGACCCCCACATCTGGGAGACCACTGTCAAACTGGCCTTGGCTGGACACCCCTCCTCTCCACCTATGAGTCAGGTGAGTCTCACTTACAGTACACACCGCCCCTCGTATAGATCGGTCAGGTCATGGCACACCTCCACTGATGTATATTATCATGTGCTATCTTCACACTTGACACCCCCTTGCCACTTAGTCAGTTGTTTGCAAATACCCTTAGTTACAGTACAGCTATAGGTTTTCATTTCTAATTGGTATAACTCACTTTGAAAAGAACATATATTCTCTGCTTTTATTTTATGGATTAACATATTTGGCTGAAACCAGAGTCCAACGGGCTTCACAGCTAACCATGAAAAAGTGGATGGGTGTTGCTAACGGGGGATTAGAATTCTGCCCACTCCTTGCAGAACAATAATGGAGACCATGAAATAATTGACATTGATTGAGCTAATGTTCCAGTCCGGCGGAGAAAGACAAGAATCAGGTGATGTGGTACCAGTATGTAATTATGTTCCCTACAATGTAGGAAGCAAGACAGAGATTCAATAATAGAACAGGAAATAATTATGTTGCAGCAATCAAATGGAAATGGGAAAACCAGTTTTTAAATATGTTTTAAATTGATATATATATATATATATATTACCTGGCCCTTACAATTTATTCTAGGTATATCTGGGCACATTTTATTCAGATATGAATACAGTAAGTGGTGGTGTAGAAGAAGTAGGTTTTCAGATTATGTGGTAGCGGAAAATTGCTTTCTTGCCCCGTAGAGAAGTTGGAATAAGTAATTGGAGTTGTCTCATTAGATATGCAGCCATGAAAAATGAAATTAGTTATGTGCAGTTCAGTATAAGTGATCAAAACCTCCAGGTTTGTTTCAATCAATGCAAAGTAAATGCTTAATAAAGGAAAGGCTTCAGTGATCTGATGCACTGCCATGTACACCAGAGGCCCTAATCCACCTCTCACAATGCTGATGTGTGTGTGTGTGTGTGTGTTTGTGTGTGTGTGTGTTTTGGTGGGGGTGGTGTGGGCTGTGGTGTCCTTCCCGATAGCACAGAGGCGTTCCCTCCTCCACTGTGACTCCCAATGACAAACAGCACTGCAGATAGCCAGAGGCTCAGGGGACCGAGAGACAGCCCTGTCCTCTGGTCCTGTCCTATACCATCCCCAAATCCCCCACCCCTCCATCCCCGCCTCCGGCCTTTACTACGCCCCTCCCTCTATCCCCCCTCTTGTATCTAACAGTGGTCGGAAGAACTACTTTACCCCAACATTACCATTATCTTTCCATATCGGGGGAGACTATTAGAACCGTGACTGTCAGAGCCTCCGTTAGTCCGTTCTGAGACAGAGTCCACATTTCGTCCTATGAGATGTACAGTACCAGAGTCCACCACTAGGAGTGCCACAGTAGCTATAGTTAATTTTTTTCTATTGCCAATACATTTTTGCTTTGTACACAAAAATATATACTTTGTGTCTCAGGGGCTTCTACTTATGAAAGAGTCCATGCTTTTAGGGCGCAATCCTCATTAGAGCAGAGGTTCACGAGGGCGCATGATTTCCAGGGCGCAGTGATATCCGGATGTGAATGACTTCTGGGTGCACTCGTTTTCACTCGCAAAGAGTGCAATTCAAGTCGCACGTCCGAAGACAATAATAATTATTATTAAAATGTACGCTATCCCCTATGCTGCTACTTTTGTATGTTTGTATGTACATTTGTATCATATCGTACATTTGTATGTTTACCTTGGTCTGATCGGTCTCCCAAGTCGTGCATTCGGGGGCGTAGGCTAAGCTACATAGCCTAGTGTAGGCTAATATCACAACTCATGAGCCTCCGCTCTAATGAGGATTGCGCCATAAAAGCATGACACGCTTATGAAATCCACAGAGCTTAGAGCTTCACAAGCTTAGGAGCTCTTTTGGTGCCTGCTCTACAAGTTATCTCTATGTTACTAACCTACTGTTTCTCATACACTACAGTTAGTTAGTATCGAGGTTAGGTGCATTGTAGGTACGATTATTATTATTATTTATAGTCGTTATGATGACTCTTATTTAGGTTTGCATTGGATAGATCAGAGATAGAGTATGGCTTGGTCATATACAGGTATATGCCCCACCATCAATGTTTTAGTCTTGCCCTTAGGTTGGGAGTCTGGAAAGACTGTCATTTATTTTGTTGAGTTCTAAAGTTCTGCGTTCGTTGTAATGATCATGACCGGTGAAGCACGGGTTAATTAAATCCAACTGTGAGAAGCTTCCCACAGCTATGCTTTGATCTTATGCAATGGTTGTCCATTAGTGTACTTTGAACAATGCTCTCTAGACGGAATTAACATCTCATTCTCTGAGAAGCAGGGCGAATGAAACCCAATGGTCAGAAGCTTCATACTAAACAGAATCCTTTGATTTAGTTGCAAGCAGTTATATATAACGCTGCATACACTTAGCATTGCCATGACGCAATCGCTCTGTCATTTCCACAAAGGAACACGCATCACGCATGGGGGACAACAGGTTTTCTGTGCACTTGTTATGATAATAATCTCCTTTATTATTTTACAGTAAATAGATGTTCACAATTATATACTGTAGATAGAAATGTCAGCCATTGTCATTTGATCCACACTCTTATCGGAGAGGCAGATGCTGAGAGGGAGAGCTGAATCACATTACTTAACCACAGCTCAGCACAACATACAGTAATCAACCCTCTTACAGTACCGGGCCAGTGGCCCAAATGAAGAGGCTCTATACCAACGCATCATCTCCCTCAGAGGAGATTAAAAGATAGACAGCTCAATTACCAGCTAATTTCACATGTGGAGTTTCAGAGTGTGGGACCGGCTGACACGTACACAGGGACTTGTTGCTCTCCCGTTATTGTGTTATATTAATTGCAGACCTGGTTTATCTCTTGTCAGACAAACAGTTCAGCCCTGAGTGGGCGCTGTAGCCTGTTATAGATGAGCACAATGCATATTCATCATCATCGGGTCGTCCACAGACGAGTCTCTCATCTTTGTCTCCAGTTATCCCGGTCCTCCATATTGCTGTACTGCATGTTTCTTTGTTGGTACCAGTACCAGCTTTTAAGACTGCATCTGATCTGTTATTTTGGTGGTCTTGGTAACACATTAGAATAACTATCCCTTATAAATAGTTAATAGATCATCCAAAAAATGTTAGTTGATGACTTATTAAATGCTTGTTAATAGTCGATTTAAAATTTTGACTTAAATAGTTAAAAGATAATGA
>NC_140240.1:4384065-4521565 GCF_949987555.1 Borostomias antarcticus | reverse complement strand
CGTCTGCACATTGGTAGGCTTACCTGCTTGGGTGTGTGTGTGTTTGTGTGTGTTTGTGCGTGTGCGTGTGTGTATGTGTGTGTATATGTATGTGTGTGTGTGTGTGTGTGTGTGTGTGTGTGTGCGTGCGTGTGTGCGTGCGTGTGTATGTGTGTGCAGAGCCGGCCTTAACCATCTGGGGGCCTGTTTCAAGAGCAATTATGAGAAGAAAAAAAAAGATAAAATAAAAGACCCATATTCAATGACCATTGACCCATATTCACAACAGTGTGGTTTCTTTTAATTAAGTTATTACAGTGGAATCCGCTTATATATCACTAAAGAGGATGATTATTATAACCGAATTCAACTCAAAACATGTCATGTTTGGGCTTGTTGGATTCTGTGGGTCGAGTCAAATCCACTGATGCCCCTATCACGACGTTTGTTCAATGTCCCTGACCGCTAGATCGCCAAATTGTTTTTTGTTGAAAAAGACTGTGCCTCACCTGTATCCAGCTCGTTCGGTCGGTGGGTCCACACAAAAATTAATACAGTCCGATGCAATCTGATGCACCATCTCCTTGCGAAAGTAAGCTTTAGCTGTTCTGATGATCCCCTGGTCACATGGCTGGAGAATTGAAGTTGTGTTCTTCGGCAGGAACTCAACTCGGATGTTTCTCAGTGTGTTGTTCTTCATATCACGGGCCGTCAATTTGTCAACAAGCAACAGAATCTTCTTCCTCTCTTGGCTCAATTTGCGATCCCACTCCTTCAACCACTCCATAAAGATTCTCGCTGCTTGAGGAGACTACATAAGGTAGCCTGGGGAACAACAAGCTTCTCTGCAGCATGTCTAGTTTTCGGCAACTTGTCATATCGTTTGAGTAGACTTTGTTTTTTACTGAGAGAAAGCACTTTTCGTATTCCCGACATAAAGCTGCATTGCACAGTGTAGCCTACGCAGGTAGGACAAGCCAGGTAGCTAGCTGAAAGCAGACGGGTGCTGCGAGGCGAAGTACGGTAAAAGAAAAGATGAACACTGTAAGCTGATTACATGATTACTATAGGCGATTTATTTAAACTGCATTTGTATTGGAATGATTCTGTCCCAAGCTTTTTTTTATCACGATAAGCGGATGATCACTATAACAGTGATCACTATAAGCGGATTCCACTGTACTCATTAAGTTCAAACTGATTATTTGAACTGTAATTCAGATCACACAAGATGTTTTTGATGTTTAAAATGTGTTTATTAAACTTCGCAAGTCGCCAGGCCATTGGCTGCACGCATTGACAAGTGTAGGCTATGCGGATGATCGAAATAAAAATAGATATTCAAAATACTCAAACAAATGATTGAACTAGACCTGTCGGATCTACTGTAAAAAAAAAAACGTAAAAAAAAACGTTTTAACCTCATAGATTAAATTGTGCTAAATTTAGAATGGTTTCTTTCCTTATAGACTAGTCCGACTTTTTCTGAAATTCCGACAAATGAACTTTTGGCCTGGAAGGATTATCTAACCCCAAATAATTGCTTATAGAGATTATTTTTAATTATGTGTATTTGCTTTAGTTTGAGAATTTACTAGTTCATATTTTTGACACCACCAGTCATGTTCTTAGTAAGAGGAAAGGGGTGACTTTCGAATTATAGTCAGGGGCCCTAGCGAAGGCGGGGCCCGTTTCAGTTGAAACGGGTGAAACATAGCAAAGGCCGTCTATGTGTGTGTGTGTGTGTATGTGTGTGTGTGTGTGTGTGTGTGCATTGATGTGTTTGTCTGACTGTGTGTGCTTGTATGTTTGTGTTTTTGTATGTCTGTGTCTGTGCCACTGTGTCTGTGTATGTGTTAGTGTGTGTGTATTCTTGCAGGCTTACGTGAGCATGTCTTTGACTATCTGTACACATGTACATTATGTACGTAAGTGTACTGCAGATTCAATAGAGGGACTCAACAGAGGGACTTCAGTTGGGATTACAGTGAAGCGACAGCAGCATACATGACATGTGTGTGTATGTGTGTGTGTGTGTGTGCGTGCGTGTGTGTGTGTGTGTGTGTGTGTGTGTTTGTGTGAGGAGCAGAGGCAGCAACAGGATTACAGGATTACACCAACACACCAGTCTCCGACATGATCACACAGCAAACCTCCATGGATGGAGGGATAGACCTACTGTACACACTCCACAGTGCACACAGACTCTCAAATATACCAGCAGATGGTAAATATACTGTAGATTAACCGTGTTTGCACCAGCGCATTGTAATGATGTCCTGTCTTTTTTGAGAGGATATAAAACATAGAATGACAGTATTGGTGAACAATTCAGTTAAGACCAAAGACCTGTTTTCGTCTTTATCCTCAATTTTGTCCTCCCTCCCCCTGCCAGTGGGAAGCTGTGTCTGTGATAAACTGAGGTTCAGGGGTGCGATCTCCCGCTGCCAGCACCGACCAGCAGGGGGCACCAGAGGTTCCCACACTCCTCTCAACATCATTTTAAAGTCTTATTTCTTCAATCCTTTTTTATTCGCTGTGTGGTGTTGGGGAATGTCACAGCGAGCATCACACAAGCGCAACACTGCTAGACGTCTCAATCCAGAGACCAGCAAGGCGACAACCAGCTGCGATTGATTAGGCCGTTTAGGCTTATGATCAGTGCCGGCCTGTCCCTTACCGCTTCTATTGACATGGTAAAAAGGTGCCCCATCCTTTTGTCTTTGTCAGGTGGTCCTTTTGTCTTTTGTTTGGTTGCCTCCCCCAGCCTACTTTAGCAGAATTAAAGTTAAGAAGAATTCTGATACATTTTAATTAAAAAAAAAGTAATTCACTTTTAATTAAAGGTATAATATGTAATATGTGGATTATTTCCCTCATCTAGTGTCTAAAGACAAGAACTGCAACGACACAACGTATTGGTTGCCAAAATGCCAGAGAATGCACTGTTTCAGTCATACTGTGATAAGATCTTCACTCCGAGAGGAACATAACGTTAGACTAATCAGTAATCACAATCAAGTATTTCAGAGTGCCATGTAATAAGTTACGTTAGATGCTGTAGTGTGGAGATAACGTTAGGTCTGGCTATGCAGATTCCAACAGAGATAACGATAGCTAGTTAGCTAGCTTACCGGTCTAGTAGAAAAGTAGCCATGTCACCATGCGACTTTATCCCATGAAACTCCATAAACTCCGTCCAACGAGCAAAGGCTGGCCCGATATTTATCCGACTTTTGCTCCTTCTTCGGTCACTGAGCTTTTGACATTCGTATCGTACGGTTCGCCGGGGCTCAGGCGGAGAGGCAGGACGACGAAACTCTGGCGAAAAGAGTGAGCGGAAGTGGACGGAAAAGCTGCTGTTTTATAGTCGCACACACACTTGATACTAACCAACATCTATAATGCTGCTAATTCATGGAAGTATAACATTAGCTGGCTACTGCTGATCTCACAGTGGTGAAGCTAGAATAGTAGGCTACCTGGCAACCCAGCGCGCAGTACCAACGCTGTAATACTATTGGCTGGTATGATATAAACAGAGTCATTGTCGGGCCGTCAAAATTTCATAATGTAATAATTTCAGACAAAATATAATTTTTTATGGAAAAGCAATACTTTTACCCTGCAGCCTTCGCAAAACCCTATGGATTATTTTTGAAAAAATGTTGATTTTAATCCACATATTACATATTATACCTTTGAAGTAACTACAAAAAGCAATTCTGTTTATATCTCAGATTTGCGCGACTATTTTGACATCATCATCGATTTAAAATACCATCACTTTGGAATAAGTGTGTTACTGTACGTTGACGAAATTTAAATAAATATCAGATCACCAAAATCACACAGCTTTTAGAGCATCTGATTCTCCTTCCATAGTGTTAGAACTGGTGTGCTCACGTTACACAATCACTCTGCTGAGCTGTCTGCCTGATATAAGCGTTCTAAGACGTTCCCCTCTGAGGACTACTGGATCCAGCTCCACCGGCTGCATGTGTCTGTAGCCGATGCCAAGGCCACAGGGACCACTGGTGACGTGTCGAGTAGAATATGAATCACAAACATCGATTGTGTCGCGCCGCTCCTGGGATAATGTTTTTTTGTGACTCACGCCTGGCAACACCTGTCAGGCCGGATGACCCACGGTGAACTTGAACACCTGATATTCTCTCCACATTTTTAGTGGATGTGGGAACTCAAGTCAGTCATCAAACCTCTGTTTTCCCATGCCATTGAGTTCACAATTGGTATGAGAAAGACTGCGTTGCTGACACTCTACTGTATATTTCATGACGTTTTTGATTTCTGCTCCTTTCAGGTCGGCATGGAGGAGATGCTGTCAAAGGCCAGAGACTCACAGCCCAGAGTTGTCAAGTTTCCACGGAAACATCAGAGGAGTTCTTCTGTCAACGGGCTGAGGAGACAGAAGCGAGACTGGGTCATCCCACCAATCAACGTCCCCGAAAACTCCCGAGGTCCATTCCCACAGATGCTTGTCAGAGTAAGTGACAGTTACTGCAATAAATGCCACACATCAGTACATCAGTTTAAGTTCAAGCTGCACCAGCTGTTTTTCAGTTAAAGGACTAGTAAAGGGAAAATACATGTTTAGCCCTGTTTTAAGGTTACTTATGATCATATTTATACTCCTTTAAGAATCCTCTCATTATTTTCACTTTTACCTGAGATTGAAAACAAACCCAAGCCAAACAGACAGGCAGCTTAGAAACAGTGTTCTGCCCAAGGGCTTCTCAGGCCAGTCTGCTGGGGACAAGAGAGGCCAGAACGGAATATGCATACCAGATAATCACTGTGAAGAAATAAACACCACACTGGTGTTTTCTATCAAAAGCCTACAGCAGGTGAAGAGAGCTCCACTCATCTCCAATTAGAGTGATGTTGCTGAGTGATTTGCCTGGAAGACTCAGAACAACACCCACGCACCACACTAGTAGATGAGATATTGGACAGATAAAGAGAAGCCCAAACACACTAGTTAATGTGAAAATTGCTTCCTTCAGAGGTACGCTCGCAATTTGCTACGGCGTACACAGCCAACTGGTAGCAAACATGCTAAGAAGTATCATTGAAAGCGTAGCGTAGTGTTGTGGAATGTGTTTCCTGCTTCTGCCATGCTCCTTTTCATAGTTTGCCATGGAACAGCTCGGCGGGGTGTCCTGGGCGCTCTCCCCCCTCACTGCGACACTCCTCAGTCTTTTAGCCGGGTGAATGCAGCCTAACCATCGCATCCCGTGGTCACAGAACAGCAGCTCCGTCTGTGTGGCTGCATGTCAGCTGTGTGTGTGTGTGTGTCTAAACTGCTCAGTCTCAGTCTCTTATCAGTCACCCAGACAGGCGTCTAGGCCGCGGATGACACACACATGCGCCCGCATACAGCTCCCTCACGCCCATTTGTACAGTTGCAGCTTACATTCCTGGATTACTGAAATCGCCTTTTCTCCAACGTGTCGGCAAGAGGGCACATTTTCCATCACCAAGGAGAGCCAGCGCTCACCCACACAAACACACACATTGCAGGGGCACAGCATGTGAGGGGAGCGTGGAATTGTACCACCCTACTGGAGAAAAGGACCTTCTTTTATCCTCTTGGCTCATGTTGGGTGTTAGATAGTTGGATTTACTATGTGTGTGTGTGTGTGTGTGTGTGTGTGTGTGTGTGTGTGTGTGTGTGTGTGTGTGTGTAGGTGTGGGTGTGGGTGTGTATGTGTGTGTGTGGTGGGTCTGTTACAGACTCCAGCCCTGTTCCTCAGCCATGGGGATGTGACACATCCACTGGTGTGTGAGGGTACCCTACTCTAATCTCTATGCCAAATTCTCTCTGCAACCCGGCTGCTTCTTCCAGACAGGCATCCAGGAACAACACGCAGCGCAGAGACATGTAGTTCTTTATATCTCCTAGAAGAGACCAAGAACAACTCTTATAGCCAGCACAATTTATGGAGAGCACATCACCCCCTGTGCTCGGAGGAACCTACTTGACACTCAACTTCCCACACGCCGGGGCTAAAAAGACAATTTGCTGGGTTAAAAAGACAATGAACCTTTTGAGTGCGTACTGGGATGTATCTTGTAGTTCAGTACTTATTGTATTTGCAATGGCAGGGGATTAATTAATAATATCTGACTCCTACTTTGTATACACATATAAATATAACCTGTGTCCTCTTGTGTTAAACAAACAAGGACATGCCTTATATACGTTAGTGGGTGTACTGTATATAATAAGCTGTGCTTGATCAGGGCTCCAGCCTCTGTGTGAATAGTGTGTTCTTATCTCAGCTGCTCAGCTGGTACAATTATCAACTTGACAAAAGTGATCAGTGTTCTTTCCAGTGTTGGAGCATGTTGTTCTACTGAGCAACTGCCAGAGGCTTCAACAGACGTGTGCGTGTTAGGGTGCTAATCTTAACCCGTGATGTCTGCGGCTTAGTAGACCAACCGACATAGTGACTCACTATACCATATACTGTAGAATAAGCTCATGAGCGTGTAAGTCAACTTGTATTAATACCAATACCTAAATATATTAATCAAAAAGGATAAGATAGTAAACAAGTAGAATCAGGTACTTTGAATGCAGGAAATTTGATTTTAAGAATTATTGGCCAAATAGCGAATTAAACAATCAGCTAATGAATTCATTACAGATCATATCATAAAAAGGCAAAATGTAATTGAAAGGCTACAAGAGTATGTTCTAGACAGAACTCTGAAAAGGCTACTGTACTGTATGTGCCTAGCGCACAGGAGCTCGTACTGTACTAACAAGACTAAACATAATGCTGTTGTTACTCTTCCTTAAATACACAACCCAACCTGAGACTCATCAAAGAACATTTCAGACATACCTGTACCAAATATATCAAATAGGAGTACACCACCCTAGTCACAAATGGGTAATAAATAGTTCAATACAAATAAAACAGTTAAAGTCGCACAGAAATGAAAAAAGCATTCTGTCCCATTTTGGTTCACATAATTGGCCATAGTGTTCACCTATTCAACGATGTATGCCAAACAAATTACACAATTCTACTTTTGTTGTAATCTTGTATCAAAGTATATAATTTCTTACTTCCTGGAAAACGGTAGGTGACATGCAATTACGACAACAGGTACCTTAGATTTTAGGCCAATAATCTCACAACATCCACCCGTCAATCAATGCTATCCTTCTATCGAATCTGTCTAAAGTTCTTAAAACCCGTCCACTTGTCAATGTTCCAATCAAATTCTCTAAACATTATGTCCCACCCTCATAGCTTGTTTGCGGCTGAAATACGTCAAACTACAGAAGTTAGATGATCTCCAACGTCCGTTTCTGTGCGACTTTAAGAATAACAGAGCCACCTCCGGGTTCTTCATACTGCAGTGATCAGAGATCACATGTGACATTGGCACCGGAAAACACATCAGCACTTGGTATGTTTTCCTGCAGAACTCCAAACAAAACAAACAAAGATTCTTGACATACCACTTGTAAAATGAGCATCAACATCATCATGATAATGAGAACTCAGAATCAAAGGCCATTGTTACAGGACTGGATCCTCATCATGTCTTCCTCCGAAGAGGCCAGGGTGTAATTTCCTGTTTTCATCTACTGTACCAGCTCATTGTCAGTTACAGTTACTGTAAACTAGAGTTCAAATGATGAGCACAAAACATGAACACAACATTCATGGCTAGCCAGCTGGTTCTCATTGGCCCTCTATCTGGCTGAGAGTCTGTAGAGTGAGAGATTGATCTACAGTACCCCACGTTGTGGAGGACTCCACTTTTCGCTTTTGTCAAATAGCGCCGCCCCACCCATCATCATCAATCAATCAAACAAACAAACAAACAAACAAACAAACAAACAAACTATCCATAGCACATTTCATACACAGAGGCAATGCATTGTGCTGCACAGAAAAGAGGTAACATAGACCAAACCATCCTCAGCAGCAGCTGTGATCATGGTGCACAGCATTATACTGAACCCCATGGCTGTCTGGGAGCAGCTCTGAGGGGAGGTAGTCTCAGAGACATTTATTACAGTCACAGTGTAATACATAGAAAAGCTCCCCCAACGCACCAGCAGGGCTCCATTGCATCACTGGGCGATCAATCGTTCAATTCACCCACAAGGAGTCACAAGTCCTGTTGCTTTGATGCCACTGATTTACTATTGTGCTGAAATAGAATGTGGAATGGAATATAAATTATTTATTTTATAAGAAGCAAAGAAATGGAATAGAGTAGGTTGGAAACAGAACAGATAGAGCTAGAGAGAGAGGGAGAGAGAGAGAGAGAGAGAGGGAGAGAGAAAGAAAGAGGCAGAGGTGGGGACAGACAGAGATTGGGATTGGAGTAGAGAGAAAGAAATATAGATGCCATTAAGAGTTTGTTGTAAATCTGGGAGGTGAGAAAAGCTAGCATTAGTTTCAGGCCATTTGTGGCATTCTCATCTCAACCGCCTCCTCCAGCACCCACGACTGGATCCAATGAGCCTCTGCTGATGGAGAGCAGTCATTAAGGGGAGAGATGAGCTTCTCACCTGCCCTTAACCATAATTCACAGCACCTCTGACTCCTGGTCTCTCCTCACCACCAGAGAGACCACAGAAAAACACAAGACAAGGTTGTTATTACAGTCCTCGGGCAAAGCACCAACTGGAAGGAGAGAGACAATGATTGAAGTTTTGATATCTGAAGGCAAACGCCCACTCATCAGCGAGAATTTGAGTTTTAATCTGGATTCAGTGTCTTTATATTAGAATCAAGGACTTCAAGGACTTCTCTGAGCTAATGCAGTCAGGCACTCAGGCAATAATCAGAACTGGCGCATTCTGCTTTGTTCTCAAAGGGAGCCAATAATGCAGCATTTTAGATCACACCCCAGGGTGAAAGATTCACAAGTTATCTTATAACTTTACTGTGGCCATGTCTGGAGGCAAAACATTTAGACCTATTTTATATGCAAATGCATCGTGGGAGAGATATCTTTACAGTCCAAGAAAACACAGATCTAATTAGCTCTGGTGTTCAACTGTGCCCACCCATGTAGGTGTTTAGTACAGCCAACACTTTCACCAGGACTTTGTGATAAGAGTGACTCTAATATGAGGTATTTAATTAAATTGTAGATTTTCTATTCCTACAGCCAGCTTAAATTAAGAGTATGTGTGGGGGAGAGTTATTTCAGCATATCTGGACTGCACTGTTTATCCAAAACTGAAAATTGACATCATGGGGGTGGAGCTTTGTCCCCCACCAGATGAAATCAAGGGGGTAGTAATTTTACCCCTGTACTGTACGTTAGTGCTTTTGCATTTGTGCGTACAGTACTTGCTTCCATCCGTCCTTCCCTCTGTCCGTCCATCACACACGTACAGTACCAGAGCCCACCACCTGTGGGCGGTCACCACAATCAATTTTTCCTGTGGCCAAAAGTACATTTTGCTTTGTATATAAAAAACGACTGCATGCTTGGTGTCTCAGTTAAATGATAGTCTATTGTACTCAGGAGCCCATCTACTTTCTAAATCCACAGAGTTCAGAGATCCAGGGGATAGGTCGCTCTTTTGTTGCTTGATCTTGTAGAATGCATTGAGTATAAGCAAAGCGAGGCAAAGGCCGTGTCTTCTGAGCTGAAACATTGACAGAACGCGACAGAGATTGACTCAAAATAACCACAAGACTGTAAGGAATCAATCTCATGTCAAGGGAAACAACTTCATGTACAAAATATGAAACAATAATTCATAAATATATGTTTTTGATTGTAAAAGGTGAAAGTTGTACATTAACATTTCTTGAGGGCTGATGGACAGCCGGACAACGATGCGCTTGGTAGTGTCCCTCTGCATGTCATGTCAAACGAAGCGAGACAAGAAAACACTGTGAGCAGCTTATAACCCCGTGAAAATAATTGTATGCTTTTTCTAACATTGATATTAGCTTTACCGTGCAGTCACAGTTTGATAGGATCGTGTAATGGTTAGGTGATGGGTTACTGGTTACTGTAGGTGCCTTGACAAGTTCTGATATTTTTTTTACTTATTTTTTTTACATCATATTTTTTATTTAGGGCTGTGCAATGAAATCGATACAGCACTACAGTACATCACAATATTTTTTCTGCGATATTGTTTTGGGTTTCTGCGGTACAATATCAATACATTCAAAACTATACAGAACAGAACATGGAAAACATGTAGATATATAAAATGAGGGATATCATTCAATCATAGATACATTATTCATGTTTTAAATTGATTTAAAATGCCCAACCACTCCCACCGCTCTCAGGATCAGCTCCAGGGAGTGGGGATTGGAGTTATATATTCAGCTGTATTTTAAAATGCTCAGTAAATTATGTAGAGTATCGCAATGTATTGAAATATGTATTGTATCGTATCATACACAATGTATAGGGAGGGAAAGTAATCTCATCGCCCTCTAGTGGTAGCGTTCCTAATGCCGAGAGAATGAATGGGATTTCTCATAGACACGTCTTTTGAAAAATTATATATTGGTTGACACCGAAAAGTTAGTAGAACGGCAAATACTTGGAGACAAACTTTATTGATTCTGGTGATCATAGTTGATTTTCCATCACAATCCGAATTATGAAAATATTTTTCTTAATTTCCATTGACTTTGACTGGAGGAATGGAGCAATTTCGAAAATTTGAAATAAGGCGAAATACTGTTCGAAATTCTCACAGTTGGTAGATTATTAATGTAAAAACACTCACAAGTTTTTGTTTTGATAACTTTGCCGAAATGGTTTCGTAGTAAATATTAGAAAATCCGGTCTATGAGAGTTTACATTGAAACTGATTTTCCGTTGGAACACAACCGCTCGGGGCGTAGGTTTTCACTTTCCCTCCCTATTGTAATTCAATCGTATCATGACCCATGTATCGTGATACGTATTGTATCGCGAGATCCTTGCCAATACCCAGCCCTATTTTATTATGTATTTTTTGTCCTATAGAAACTTAAAATCGCTAAAATCGAGGTTCTTTTTAACTATTTTAATCACTGATGTTTTAATTCACTACTTACTTTCGACTAAATGCTTACATTTTAGACCAAACTAAAAACATGATGGGCCTAATATGCTATGAATCTGAACTAGAAAAGCCCACTCTACTTACACATTCAACAACTGCCATTCTATTCTAGTGTGTGTGTGTGTGTGTGTGTGTGTGTGTGTGTGTGTGCGTGTGTGTGTGTGTGTATGGGGTGTGATTCGTGCCAGCGTAACAAACACTCAGTGCTTTCGTCGCCTGCATTGCGTGTATAAAGGTACTTTGGCGAGCTGATTAATAGGCGTGCATATACGCATGCGTTACGAGTCGCTCGCATTCTCAGAGGGTGACGTGTCAAAACTGCCGTGCCATTTTTGCGCACATGCATGTAACGTTTGCACGCTCGTGTTAAGTCAGCGGGCACTAGAAGCTGCGAGCGGGGCTCATTTGTCCATATTGAATAAAAATTAATAATATTTATTTGCACTCAATCAAATTCCAGGACCCTCCTTGCATAACTTTTCCTAGATATGTGTCGTTTTATCTCCACTATCGCTACATTTTCAAATAGGTTGTGGCTGTTCGAACTGGTGCTGACGGTGCTGCAGCGCCCTCTATTGACAAGAAACACGTGTATCTGAACATTTGTTTTAAATTGCGAAGAAAGAGTCATTCAGATATTAGGCTTTATTAAAAACAAGTTGCTTAACATGTGCGAATTCCATTTATTGAGAATGCATTCGCAATGGGCAAGGACGAGATTAGAACCAGCTATGATTTAAAGGCAACTGATCTTACACGTGCGGCCGCTAACACGTCTGCTGCTCTAGCAAGGCACTGGCACGTTTGACACGTCGCTATGCAATTTCTGCACACATTACAAGCGAACGTACGTACGTTCATCTATGATTTTACCAAACTGTCATGTGTAGTGTTGGTGTCGCATATGTGAGGCGCATCTAACCTGTAGTGTTGCCGTCACGCACACGATGCGCAATTCGTGTAAACAACATGTGCACAGCGTCTGCGTTACAGGTACGTTACAGCTATGAGACGTCTGTCTCTCCATTGTTTGTCAATGGAAATTATACACGTGCGTTTAGACGTTTGATGTCATCGCGTCTTCTTAAGTAGGCGCAAGTCAAGCGTTTCAGTATGGTGTGCTGGCACTAATCACACCCCATAGTGTGTGTGTGTGTGTGTGTACGTGCACACGTGTGTGCATGTGTGTGTGTATGTGGGGTGTGTGTGTGTGTGCGTACGTGCACATGCGTGTGCATGTGTCTGAGTATGTGTGTGTAGGGGCGATCCTGAATGCATGTGTACGCACTGTGTTGGCCACAGCATCCTTCGTAGGACAATTAGAGGGTGACAGTCCCATTAGAGCAGGCTCAGACTCACCGAAGCGCCGGCCCCTGTGACTGACAGAGAGCTCTGCTGCTCACTAAATGACTGTCAGTCTGCCGTGCCCAGCCCTGACCCCTCTGGCACCCTCCCCCCGGGCCCCACATTGCCACTCCTGAGCCCTCATTGGCAGGCCTCTCGCCTCCCATGGCCAAACACAGTGCTCCTTTTAGACCTGGGCTGCTCTTGATTGGCCCAGGCTGCGGTAGCCCCGTGGCGTGCCAGTAGGCCCCTAACGTAGCCTCGGGGTGCTGGTGATTGGCTGGGCTGTCTGGTGCTGCCGTGGCTGGCGCATTCGGCTGGCCTCCTGTGGGACAGCAGTGGCGGACGTCTAGGCAGTGGAACAGGGCTGAGGAATGGAGGGAAGCTGGCTGAGTGTGGAGGAAAAACTGCAACGGCAGCACAAAGCAAACCTGCTCCTCCCCCTCCCCCTGTCTGCCTTATGGCAGCCCGCCATGTCTCCACTCTAATCATACATAGTGTGTTTCCTTGTATGCAGGTCTCCCCTGGGTTGCCTATTGTCCTTGTGTTAGGGAACCGCTGGGACCGGGCTGAATGCTGCCGTTTAACAACTTGTCTGTCTCCAGGGCTCGCTGTCTTTATGGGGAGAGAAGAAAGGAATGTTGGCCTCTACCTCCTACATTCACACGGGAGATCAGGGAATGTGACTGGTTTTATACCCCAGATAGAAAGCCTTTTCTTGCTCCATTCGTCCTCCGTGGGGATTTGAGGGAATTAATTCCAGTGTTAATACAGAGGGGGCTCTGATACATTTCAACAAGTCTTTTCTTTTTCAGAGCTCTCATCTAAATTACCCAGCTAATGCAGTAATTGGGTGTGTGTCCGTTTTTTAACTTTCTCTAATTGCCCCCTTTTGTCCTTCTGCACCATTCCTTATTTTGCACCTCCATTCGGATAATGGTCTGACTAGAAGGCAGTATTATTATGTGAGTGTGTGTGTGTGTGTGTGTGTGTGTGTGTGTGTGTGTGTGTGTGTGTGTGTGTGTGTGTGTGTGTGTGTGTGTGCGCGTGTGCATGTGTGTGGGTGCCTGAGTGTGTGCACCATTTGTGCTGCTGTATTAGGAGGCAATGTGTTATTTGTCAGAACCAGTGAAACAATGCACCTCTCGTCTGTACGACGATCTGTCTCGACTAATAACGGTGCCGGCTCTTAGACAACGTAGAGTAAGTACAGTCCAGTGTCTGCTTCCCCCCAGGGCTGAAAATTAACACCTGCCACCGGCCAAATGCAGGTACAATTTCCAATTGGCGACTAGATTTCGGAAGGCTATCTGAAAAAAATATATACTTGGCCGGTAGATTTTTTAATCTACAGTCGCCTTGGCAGGTGACTCACCGTGAGCCAAAAAGTTAATTTTCACCCCTGCTTGCCCCATCATGCACTGATCTAACACAAAGGCATGGGTGCATGGTTAAGACCATACTCTGAGTGGAATATTTCCGGGACCCAAACCAGTGTGATCACATACTGATGTCATTCATGAGAGCACCGTCTCTAATGAAGGCTCCCCCATGAACACTGAGATGTCAAGTGAGTCTGGAGTTCTAGATGTTTCTCTTCTCTCTCTGCTCTTCCTTCTGCTTTTATCTCTCTTTTCACCGGATTCACTCTCTTTCCTAAGGCTACATCTAAACAACTCCCAGAGAGGAGGGAAATTGATCACACAGAGAAAATAAGTGATCTGAAAGGATTTCAGACAATAAAACCCATTGATGCAAAGCCATTACCTCTGGAGTACAAACTGTTCTACAAAACTCCACCATGTTCGCTTTTTCTCACGAAATTCTCTTCACAGAGAAAAATAATAATTGTGTTCAAATTGTGTATGATTCACATACAGTATCCTGCCCCGAGAAAAAGCAAGTGCACACCAATGAAGTGCAAAGTAGGATTATGTGTGGAAGTGCAGGTGGAGTAGGATGGCTGGTGTGGGAATGTTGTAATGGATTTTTAACTGATCTAGTCAAAAAGGATTTGCCAAGATTCGCCCAAAAAGGTCAAGTCTGGTTTATTGAGAAAACATACGAGCGCAAGGACCTCAGGACAACGCACGTGAGTGGTATATATTCAAGTGAAGTCCCAGTCTGGTCTTGCGCGGCCTTATATTCAAGCACTACACAGGTATGGCGCTTCCAGGATGTGATTGGCTAACCCATTGTACACGTCATATTAAATGGCAGGCATCATCAACAGTGGTCGAGAATACAGACACGTGACATGAGAAAAGGCGGTAATTCTTGCAGGGACAATGGGACAAAGGATGGTTATTCTGGAGTAGACAACGTCTAGGTGTGTTGACCTCCTGGAGGTCATCCTGTCATGAATTAGGTTAGCACAGCTATGTGAAAGGTTGAGGGAGGTGGTGAATTACAAAGGAAGTGGTGAAACTACAATTTCTATGACAATGTCAATAGCAACTCAGAAGCACCTCCTCCAGAGTAACTCTCATCTTCACCGATGGAGCTTTCTCAGTGGTACCTGCCCAGATAGAGAGAACAGGGCAGACTGAGAGAAAGAGGGAAAGAGGAAGAACATAAGTAATAGAGAGAGATGGATGGAGAGAGTGACAGAGGGGGAGTGGGGGTGTGCGGAAAACGATGGGGGAGAGAAGCAGAAACGAAAATCCATATTTCAGTACCCCAGCACAGAGCTTTGTTCATTTCCCATTCAGCCTCCTATCTATAATGGAGTAGCCTGCGTGCGGAGCCGCGGACGCAGCTGTTCTTCACGGCATCAGGGATAACTGTGTGCGACTGTGGCTGTCAGCGGCTCTCACTTGAGAGATATGAAACCTGAGCTCTCCGTTGCTCCTTCTTTTTCAGGCCTGCTCTGACTGCGACTATTTATAAAACCAGCCTTGGGCCTACTGTTTGTTTTTTTTCCCCACAGTGCCACTAAACTGACACATTCTTTTCTTATCATTACCATACATGTACGGTTTGTTATTTTCTTGAGGCAATGTTTGAATACTGGTAGTAATTTGAGCTGGAATAATTCAAATTGTGTTGCGGTTTGTTGGCTTCTCACTCCCGCAAAGCTCCATGGTTGCAGTTGAAATTCTCTATCATCAAAACCAGGGGACAACCGTTCTGTCTGCTCTTTGAAAACAGACAAGCACACAGCAGGAGTGATCAAAGCACACAAAACTGGAGTTTAAGGGGAAGTCTAAACAAACGTTTGCCATCTCCCTGATGTTCAACAAAGGGAACAGATGACATAAACAGAAAAGGGACACGTTGCAAAAAAGATAGGTGTGTGTGTCAAAGGGTTGGATGAAATGCATGGACTCCTGTAGGCAGTATAGCAGCCCCCCCACCCACCGGCTCCAACCTGAGGGGGGCACCGCAGAACTCTGCTCACTGCTGAGTCATGCCGTTACTACTTAATCTGTACGTACAGTAGATCATGTGTGATGTGTGTGTGTGTGTGTGCGAGTGTGTGTGTGATTGGCATAGAGAAAGAGAGTGTAAGAGAGAGAAAGGCAGAAGGTAGGAGATATCCTGACTGAGACGGACTGGTGGTGTCAAATATAATTGCCATTAAAGCCATGCAGAGATTTGTTGAGAGCTCTTAATTAGGGGTGACAGCTGTCAGCTAAAGCGTGACGGATAAGATCCCAGAAGTCTTAGTCATCTCTTGTCTCCTGAGTAGCTGGCAGTCCGGGGGCCGTCTGTCATCACATCATCTCAGGATACAGCTCAGCATCCACCGGCTCTGCTCATGTCTTGGGGCAGATGAGCGTCTGTTTCAGAGGCTCTGTGGATAAGCTGCTTCACAGTCAATTAGCCACTTCGTATTAAAAACAACAAAACATTTGATTCTGATAAACAAAATCAATCGTGTCATGGATGTTTTTATTCTAGTCCCAGTCTGTCATAGTACTGTTTAACCGATTAGTCATTTCTATCAGAAGCTAACAATGACAGTAATCAAAGCTCTGTCCATTTTGTAATGATACTTCAGGCAACGGTATGCTACAGTAAATACAGTACCAATGTTCTTTGCTGAATGGATTGGGCTATTGGAATACCTAACGTTGCACCTGACTCTCCCCAGATCGAACGACTACTTTGGGAGAGAGAGAGCTGGCGACGGGCCCATAAAACGGCATAAAATGTGAGAGACTTGTGTGGAACGAAGGGGGTTATAGCTGAGCTTTAAACCATTAAATGTGTGAGACATAAAATAGACCATCAGAGAGTGTGAACCACAGATTCCCATTATGGTGTGACTCTAGCCTGTAACACACTGTAACCCACAATGATCCCATAGGAGGTTGCCTGCAGCAACACAGCACTTTAATGACTTCCTGGTTGAGTGACTGGAATTTCCTGGACACGCGCAAGGAAGGTACAGTATAAGAAACGATCGGATACAGGTCACACGGATGGCTTGTATGGATTCAATCCTATGGAATTGTGGTTCCACTTGTAGTTGGCGGCGTGCATCAGTAGCTACAGGGACTGTAGAATACAATGTCATGATGACAAGTCTGGCACGTCTTTCTTACGTTCCTTGGAAGGACGACAGTGATATAGGAGAAATAGTAGTTGATAATGAAAACGCTGTGAACAGCATCAAATAAACATTGGATTATTCACTATACAGAAACACATCAAACTATTCATGCACAGGGCAATCAGAAACAGTTGAATCAATTACAGGAAATTTGGATGGAGAGATACTTCACAGTGAGCTAATTAGTAACACAGCCAGGCTAAATCAATGGAAATGTATTCTTTTAGAGATCCTCTGTGTGCCTCTTTCTCCCTGGAGAGTTCAACAGAACACTAATTCCTCATCTCACTCCCCGTCTCTCCGTTCCGCGCTCTCCTTGCTGATCGCTTCTCCCTCAGGACCCCAGCAGTTGTCAGTAATGAAGGAAGTCACTCTGAATGCTTTACAAATGGATCACTTATCTGATGTCTGGTCTGCTCTGTCAGACACCTAACCCATCCTGTGCATCCTTCATTCATGCCTGTTTTTTGTCCAATTTCAGTCCCTAACAAGCAGAGAGGGAGAGAGAGGGGGGAAGGAAGGAAGGAAGGAAGGAAGGAAGGAAGGAAGGAAGGAAGGAAGGAAGGAAGGAAGGAAGGAAGGAAGGAAGGAAGGAAGGAAGGAAGGAAGGAAGGAAGGAAGGAAGGAAGGAAGGAAGGAAGGGAGGGAGGGAGGGAGGGAAGGAGGGAGGGAAGGAGGGAGGGAGACCAGCTTTCATCATTAGTGCTCCATTCAAACAACTCAATCGAGCAGTCGTCACTGAGAAGGGGGGGAGAAGGGGGAAGGAAGGAAGGAAGGAAGGAAGGAAGGAAGGAAGGAAGGAAGGAAGGAAGGAAGGAAGGAAGGAAGGAAGGAAGGAAGGAAGGAAGGAAGGAAGGAAGGAAGGAAGGAAGGAAGGAAGGAAGGGAGACCCGCTTTCATCATTAGTGAGTGCTCCATTCAAACAACTCAATCGAGCAGTCGTCACTCAGAGGACTCCCAGGACTCCTGGATCCGTGCCTCTTCATTTATTTAATTTATCGATATAAAGAGTCTTGATTAAGAGACGCTTTCAGATGTGACATGGGGTCTCAGGTGGCCTGAAAGTGGAATTTCAAGCAGGCATGAAAGCTGAGGCTGCGTGACATGTGAGGGCCTCTTCCGCCTTGCGGGACTATTCAGCCAATATGTTTACCTCACACTGCACATCTTTGATGTTCTCGTGAAAAGATTACACATACTACACGTACACAGACGTCTGCCTGCCTGTGGATATGTGACAGGTGGAAATTTCATACGCATATTTCTCACATGACGGCCTTCTGAATTATTGAACTGAGGTGGTCCTTTTGATCCATACAATGGAACCCGCGAAGCAGAACCCCTACCTGTCAACCACTTCACTACACATGCAAGCGTGCACACACACACACACACACACACACACATGCAGACACACACGCACAAACACACGCACGTACACAAACACAGACACACAAACATGGTACCTACAGAGAAAATATGTTGACCTATGGAGGCAAGTGAAGCGTGTACACATCTAGAATGGTTGGTTTGTAATTGTATTCCGGTGTTTTGTGGGAAATAGAGAGACTGTACATGATTTTTATTTCAAGTGAACAGAATGCCTGAGCCATCATTTCTGCCACATACTGTACCTCTTGACCTGGCGCAGTGCTACAGTATAATAGTACAGAGCCACATAAAACACCATATTTTACAGATGATACATTGTTATTATTGGAGATGGGCTCGCAAGCTGTTGAAGAATACATCTGATTAGGGGCGGCACGATAATCACGGTTCAGTGATTATAATCTAAGTTTATGCAGTGATCAGAGCTGCTAGGTACCATGAAACACCGTTCCTCCCCTGCTCCCACCCACGCACGGTACCTGACGCGGGGGAGATGGAGCCGTGCACGACGCATATCTATATCAGGCATTAGAGCCCCCGTTTGAATTGATTGAGTAAACGGGAGCGACGCCTCTGAAAAAGAGAGAGATTGCCCTGGCAGGTCGCGGGCGTGGGTGGAATATGCAGGAAAATGAAGAGAGGGGTATCATGTTCAACCAGAGAAATGTTTTATGCAAAAGCACCGTCGCCAGTCGACGGATGAAGTCATTTCATTTTCACGCATGATCTCCAGCTCTGCAGACCAGGGAAATTGCACAGGAGAGAAAGAGAGTCCTCTCTTTTCCCATTTGACTGTGTGATTACTCCCTCTGACTGGCAACCGTGGAGACAGTCCAATCCCAGCAGGAAGAAAACCGGAGCTAACATCCCAGTTATAGAGGAAAAAAGTAAACACCAAGAAGATTTTACAAAATGTTTTTCAGATAAAACGATTAACCTTAGAAGCATTTATTTCATTTTAGTTTTACATACATCAATACTCTATACCACCTGCTATGTCTCAACCACTATTTGAGACAGACTGACATCTGTGCAAACCTGCCACTTCAGCTGCAACTTAGTCTTTTGCCCTCTCATCTCTATTGGTACCTTCTAGGTCGTCCTCGGACGAGTCCTCCATCTGCGCCGCCAGTCATCCCAATCCCGTCTGGCAGCTAGCTCCCCAGTACTTTCCACCCACATACACGGGTGCGGGACTCCTTCAATATCAATGCCTGTGTGTAAACGGTAAACGGACTGGACTTATATAGCGCTTTTATCCAAAGCACTTAAAAATGAAGGCCTCTCATTCACCCACTCACACACACATTCACACACCAATGGCGGCAGCTGCCATGCAAGGTGCTAACCTGGGAGCAGTTTGGGATTCAGTGTCTTGCCCAAGGACACTTCGACACGTCGTCAGGAGGAGCCGGGATTCGAACCGCCGATCCTACGATCACTGGATGACCCACTCTACCTCCTGAGCCACACAGACGCCGCTGTGTCGACTCCCACAGCACCAGTTTGTTGGCTGGCAGCTCCTGGTGTCTTTGTCAGTGACCGGCCAGCCTCATTCTCCTGGCTGCTATTTTCTATCACCCTTGGTGACCCCCCCCCCCCCTCCATACAGATGCTTGTTGGTAACATGCTCGTTCTGGTTGATGTTAAGTACTGAACGCAGCATTCTGGTGTAGCAGTAGCACCCATCTAGGGACTTCTACAGGGTGGGCTTCAGGGTCCAGCATTCACAGCCATATAGGAGAGGATACAGTCGCATAGAAGAAGCTGAGCTTGATTTGCTGGGGGAGGTTGGAGTTCCACACACTGGTCATGGCGTTCAGAGCTTTCCATGCAAACACCTTCCACACTTAAACTACTTTCTCCGACGAGTTGACCCATGTGCACAGGTATTTGAAGTCATTGACTTCTTTCAGAGCAGTGCCTTCTGTTGTCATTAGAGGTGGATGGTCCGGGAGCACGTTTTACATGATTTAGGTGATTTTCTTGACGTTAAGCCTCAGACCAACTTTGGCACACTCTGGTGCCTGGAGACACTATGGTCAAGAGCTCCTGTGCCTGCTCCACACAGTCAGATAGCAGGCTCATCCTCATAGTCTAGGTCCGTTAGGATCAGGGGCATCATGCAACCCAAAAAAACGAGGGGGCACGCGGTAGTGAAGAACGAGCGCACAGCGTGCGTGTGAGGCGTTGTGAGCGCGCATGGCGTACGCAAAATGTTCGTGTTTTTTTGTCCATTTTTGCTGTTTAAAATCAGGACACAGCACACTACCAGTTGCCACTCAAGCGGTGTGAAATTAAACTTTCCGGTAGCATTCTTTCAAGGACTTTCAAAATAAAAGTAAGGGAAAACAAATCTACTTTTTTTTACTCACTTGGCATTGGTCTGAATGATATACTGTAGGCTAAACTGAAGTATGAAGTATATTGAATCTGATATACTGAATATCCTAATATTTGAGGACCTGTTCATCAGTTAAGGACAACCTTAATCTATGCAAGCAGACCATGAAAACGTGTTTATCTGAGACGAGGCGAGGGGGGGTGGCTTCCAGGTCCGGTGTTAATTTGGAAGAAACCAAATCCACCGGGAAAGAGGGTGTTTGGCTTTTTGAAAGAGGTTATGGTGGCTTTTCGAGGTGGTCTATGACATAATTAAAATAATACATTCAGCTCAGTAGAGAAAATAATCATAGCTCCCCATTGTAAAATGTAATGGTAAACAAACAATAACAGAAATGTAAAAAAAACAATAAAAAACACCCCCAAATCTGAGGGGGCATGTGCCCCCTCAAATTCTATAGGCATGACGCTTCTGGTTAGGATTACCACAAGGAGTCATCTAGACTTGGTGTACAGATAATAGAGGTGTAATAGTGAGGCTAAGTTCCTGCGTCCGTCCACTGATGGCCTGCCTGAGTGCGCAGTCCAGGACTATAATGAAGAGGACGTTGGGGAGGGTGTCCCCTTGCAAACCCCCATCAGGATGTCAAGATCCTCACTGTTGTGATCTGGGGTCACCACCTTGGCTTTCTTAGTCTACTGGAAGTGCAGCTGTCTAACGCCGTCTCCCATTCAGCTGTGTGGCATGTATCTGATTTCCAGCAGAAACATGCCAACATTCGGTCAAATGAAATGCAATGGGCTGTGTTACTCATATTAATGAGTAATAATTAAATAATCCCATCTCTCTCTCTCTCTCTCTCTCTCTCTTTCTCTCTCTCCATTCAATTCAACTCAAATCTATTTACTGGCATGGAAAACATACATTTACACTGCCAAAACAAAAAGCACAAAAAATTTAACAATATGTAATTACAGTACAAATAAGTAATTTAAGTAAGTGAATGAGTAGGCTAAGTGTCATATTTACAAATGTAAAACAAATGTATTTAAACACAAATGTATTTAAATAGTAACCTCTCTGTTTGTATGTAAAGTGTGTCTATGTACAGAGAACAATGCGATGCAGATTGACAGTTTTTACAATTAAATTCAATTAACTACATGACCTGAGGGGAGGGGGGGGGGTCTTTAATTGGCCATACAGTGACACACATCATTGCACACAGTGAACAGTGTCACGGCGCACAACACACATACAGTACATGCAATTTTGGGGGGGTCACTGTGGAAATTGTTCCCTGCATTTCTCCCATCCAAGCAGTCCTCCTCCAGGGGCAGCCAGGAGCAGTAGCCAGCCATCATTAATGTTGCCCAGGGACCAAGTCTTTATGCTCAGTCCAGGTCTTGGTCAGGGACAGGACTGAAGAGCATCTGTTCTGCATGTTTTTCGTATTGGGTTATTTGGGGAGAAAACCCTTACGAACACGGGGAGAACATCCAAACTCTGCACAGAAAGGCCCAGAGACCTTCTTGCTGTGAGGCGACAGTACTAGGTACTACGCCACCGTGCCACACGTGAGCAAATTAGAGGTTCAGTGTCTTGCTCAAGGACACTTCGGCACAATGTCAGGAGCTGGGATCAAACCGGGGACCTTGTGATCCCCAGCCATCCGCTCTACTGTACTTCCTGGTGGTGTCCTTTTCCTGTCACAGATGCTCACAAATCTTGCTGCTGTGTTTGGGCATTGCTGTATTTCACCCATTTTTTTGTCATTAGTCATGTTCTCAAAATCGTTTTGTGTGTTATATAATGTAATGTGGGAAGTATGTATCTCTGTTGTCTTGGTACTGTTGCCGGATGTGTAGCTTGGTTTCCACCTCTTTTTGTGTGCAGTGGTGTGCAGTCTGTTTTCTCTAGGGAGCCTGGTTGGCCTGTGGCGGCCTCTCTTGTTGGTGAGGCTGTGCTCGCCGAGTCTGTACAGTCAGGGACTTCTTTAGTGCTCAGGTATTCTGCCAATATATTCTCTGTTTAGGGCCTATTAGCATTCCAATTTGCTCTGTTTTTTGGTCAGATAAGCGTCACATAGTTTTCATTTTGTTTTCTTTTAATTCTTCTTCTTCTTCTTTAATAGTCTAGTGGGGTTTCTGTTTGGTGGCTTTGCTTGTGTCCCAGAAAGGCTGGTTGAGGGGGCATCTCTCTACAGTCCGCTGTGGGCAACAGCTGTATTATGGAGTGTGCCTGCGTCACTTTCCATTACTGTAGGTGATTCTAAATTGTAAATGCTCTCTTTTGAATTTTGATACTTAGTGTGTATCATACCCAATTCTCCTCTGCATGCATAGTTTGGTGTTTTTCGTTGGATACAGAGAATGGATTTGCAGAACTCTGCATGCAGAGTCTCAATTTGGTGTTTGTCCTGTTTTGTAAAATCTTGATTGGCAATTGGACCCCAGACCTCGCAACCATGGTTCTATAACAGAGAATTAGAATCGGGGTATCCAACTTGATGTTCATTTTGATGGTGTAGAAAGCCCTTCTTGCTCGTCTCTTAAGTTATTCATAGCATATTCGAAGTTACCTGTGGTGCTGATGTTTAGACCGAGGTAGGTATAGCTGTGTGTATGTTCTAGGCTGATCATATCTAGAAAGAATTTATATTTGTTGTGCTAGAGGCTGGGTAATTTTTGGAATATCATAAACTTTGTCTTGGTAAGATTCACTGTAAAGGCCCAGGTCTGGGAGAATTTGTGCAGAAGACCAATGTGCTGTTGCAGCCCGCTGGTGACACTGACAGCAGCACTAGATTGCCTGCAAACAAGCTATTTGACTTCTGTGTCTACTAGATCCATTAACCATTTACCATGTACTAGGGGGATGCCAGGTGCTGCAGACTGTTCTAATTGTTTCGTCAATTCATTGATGTATATGTTGAAGTGGGTTGGTCTCAAGAAGTGTGTTTTTTACCAATCTTAAAGGAAGTGGTTGAACATGACACATGCCAGTTGTCTTATTTCTTGGTAAAAATCAAAGTGAATATGTCCATAAGTGTTGTTATTACATCATTTTGAAATACTTTAGGCCCTGTGTCTAGCAACTCTAAAAACTGTTGCCAATTACAGCTGTTATGGTTTGTTTATCTTATATTAGCTAGGTTCGCTACTAATCAGAGACGGAGATCATGGTAAAAACTTCCCAATTTGTATGACAACCACAAATGGTTATAAAACGTATATGTACAAAATATATTAAAATTAGAGGTGGTCATCATTGAGACTGCAATTAATCAATTATTCTCAAGATTAGGAGAAAAGTTTCAGCGCATTCGATAGATGGTGAAATGGCGCAAAGACAGCAGGTGCGTGAGCCAGACAGATTTCTGTTGGGGGCGGGTGTAGGGGAGTGGGGGCGTGTTTCTCACACTTAAGTGTGACATGTAGAAAGGGAAAAACGAATGGGGACATTTTTAACCCGAGTGAAAATTTACTGAAATTTTTAAGATTCCAGTTTCTCCAAAACTGATATATTTAATGTTTTAATTGTTTCTTCAACACACAAACTCAAAAATTAAGTCTCCGACTTCAACGCCAGGCTAGTCGGCAGCGGCTTAATCAGTAACACCCTGTAATGACGCAACCTACCAGCTGACTGTCAGCTGTCTTAGCATTGAATACATGTACGTTAGAGTACATGTATTTAAGCTGTCAAAACAAGTTATTGTTCGCTCATGCCATTACTGCTGCAATCGCTTGCTATCTGCGTGCTCGCCCCACCTCCTCCCCTGCTCCACCTGTGTTGTTGTCGATGTAATCTCTGTTGTCATCGTTGCTCTCTGCTCCGGGGGTATTTACTGCATTCTTCTGGTATTCCACTATGTGTCGACTAGTGGAAACCGGGGAACTCGACTTGCTTAGTCTCTGTGGCTCTCCATGGTGATCGTGGGCCAAAACATCTCCGAAGGGCCATCCAGCGGTCCCTCCGGTTGCCATGGAGGCAGAGGCTTTAGGCTGTACTCCTTTGGACCCGGCCCGTGGAGGCCAGGGACTATAATGTACAGCAGTCCCCCTGTGGCTCTCTTTGGCGGTCTTAGTGGGCTGAGTTACCTCAGAGCGACTACCCGATCGCAGCCCACTCTGATCGTCATAGAGGCAGGGGGCTAAATTGATGCCGTTCCCTCTTCCGGCAGTCTGGGCCAAGCTTCCACTACGTAGTGGAAGGCAGGGGGCCCCCCAAACAGAGCACACCCCCAAAATTCCATATGCTGTATTTGCTGCATGCAAAATAAATGGGTCAATTTTGACTAATCTCGACTGATCTCTGATTGCTATGATGTACCTTTAACAGCACATTTGTTAGTTAACATTGTGTTTTTTCCTCCACCACCATGTTTAAATAGGTTGTACAGTTGATTGAGTTGAAATCAACAAAGCAGGAGAATAATTAGCTTTTATTTTTGTTCATTTGGTTGTCAATTAGGGTGCTGAGGGTAAAAATATGGTCTGTTTGGTTGGTTTAATTTGGTTTCTCTCTCTCTCTCTCTCTCTCTCTCTCACTCTCTCTCTCTCTCTCTCTCTCTTTCTCTCTCTCGCTCTCTTTCTCAGATCCGTTCAGACCAGGACCAGGACATTGGGATCCGGTACAGCATCACAGGAGCTGGGGCAGACCAGCCTCCCAGTGACATCTACAACATTGACCCTGTCCATGGCAAAATGTATGTCACCAAACCACTGGACAGAGAGGAGAGGGCCTCCTATCATGTAAGAACAGCCCTCCCAATGGTCTGTCTGTCTGCCTGTCCCTCTGTCTGTCTGTCTGTCTGTCTGTCTGTCTGTCTGTCTGTCTGTCTGTCTGTCTGTCTGTCTGTCTGTCTGTCTGTCTGTCTGCCTGTCCCTTTGTCTGTCTGTCTGTCTGTCTGTCTGTCTGCCTGTCTGCCTGTCCCTTTGTCTGTCTGTCTGTCTGTCTGTCTGTCTGTCTGTCTGGCTGGCTGTCTGTCTGGCTGGCTGGCTGGTTGGCTGGCTGGCTGTCTCTGCCTTTCTACTCTACTTTTCTGCCTCTCCATCTGTCTGTTTTATCGGTTTACCGTCATTTAAGACAGTTTCAGCAACACTACATGTCTCGCATTTGGAGTTCAGCTTGTTCTGTTCCCTCACAGCTGCTCCACTTGCCAGCTTGAGTAGCAATCAATGCAGGGAGAGGTTTCACACAATGAGGTGTGAAATCAGCAAGAAACCACACAGCATGTCAAAAAAACACAGATACCTTGAATCCATCAATACAAATATTATTTTCAAATAATGTCCTCAGATAAAGACCAAACATAAGTATATTATTGCCATGTTGCACATACAGAACTTTGTACTTGGCCCTTGTGAGCCAGGGGAGGATAACACCATTGATTACCATTTGGCCATCAGAAACTCAAGGGTTTTACAAGGCATTTTCCCAGCCTACAGATCCTCCATCTGGACACAAATCAAATCAGTGTGGCGTGTGATAGCCTGCATCTATAGGATAGAGGTTCTTGACTGAGATATGGCAACTCTACTGCTGCTACTGTACTTCGGATGTCACTCGGAGGGAGCATTATTGTCTCTGGACAAGCATGTCCTTGGCAGAATATCCTCTCGGAGTAATGCCAAAACCAGAAATGACAGAAAGACTGTCTTGACAATGCTCAGATTTCCACTGCCACCATAGCTGTCAATTAGATGGAGCTTTTCCAGCAGAGAGAGAGAGAGAGACAGAGAGAGAGAGAGAGAGAGGAAGGGAGAAGGATAGCAAAACAAAGGAGGTGGAGAGAGAGAGAGTGACAGAGTTGGGAGAGTTGTTGACTCATGTAGTCTGGTCGTCAGAGCTAATGAGCAGGCGCTGTGCTGTATGTTTACACCACAAGGGAATCACATCACACCAGGAGTCTTCCTCTCTCCGTCTGTCTACGGCTGCCTGCTCTGCCCCCAGCGCTCTGCAACACGTTCCCCGTGAACTCTACAGCTGTGCGCTTAGCCTGACATCTTAACAGCTAGCTCACATCTGTCCATGAGACCCCCTTCCCTCCAGCTTTCACAGACTCCAGGCAGAGCCAGAGACTCACTGCTGACTCCCCTGTAGGTCTCTTATGTGTTTGTGGAGCGTAAAGAGTATACTGTAATATTGATAGTGGGGGTAATAGTCGCATTCAAGAATAGATCGACGGTTTATACTACTATGTATGATTCTACATGTCAGTCCCGTGGAATATAAACACACAGACAGACACACCCACAGACACACACACGCACACACACACACACACAAACAAACACTCACCCTTTGCAGCATTCATCTCGGTCTCCCCTGGCTCATGTAGCTGTAGTGTGTTCCGCCTGGTCCATTTATTTCTGGATGTGTCTGTCAGTCCTGCTGGGCCTGGTAGATGTCAGGACTACTGCCCCTGCACCTCGCATCAGGAATGCTTTTTTATTACAGTGGAATCCACTTATAGTGATCACGTCCGGCCGGGTCAAATTGATCACTAAAGCGGATGATTATTATAACCGAATTCAACTCAAAACATGTCATGTTTGGGCTTGTTGGATTCTGTGGGTCGAGTCAAATCCACTGATGCCCCTATCACGACGTTTGTCAATGTCCCTGACCGCTAGATCGGCAAATTATTTTTTGTTGAAAAAGACTGTGCCTCACCTGTATCCAGCTCGTTCGGTCGGTCGGTCCACACAAAAATAAATACAGTCTGATGCAATACAGTGCACGCCATCTCCTTGCTAAGCTTTAGCTGTTCTGATGATCCCCTGGTCACATGGCTGGAGAATTGAAGTTGTGTTCTTCGGAACTGTAATTCAGATCACACAAGATGTTTTTGATGTTTGAAATGTGTTTATTCAACTTCGCAAGTCGCCAGGCCATTGGCTACACGCATTCACAAGTGTAGGCTATGCGGCCGATCGAAATAAAAAACAGATAGGCCTATTCAAAATACTCAAACGAATTATTGAACTAGACCTGTCGGATCTACTGTAAAAAAAACAAACAACAACAAAAAACGTTTTAACCTTATAGATTAAATTGTGCTCAATTTAGACTGTTTTCTTTGCTTATAGACTAGTCTGACTATTTCCGAAATTTTGGCCTGGTAGGATTATTTAACCCCAAATAATTGCTTATAGAGATTATTTTTAATTATGTGTATTTGCTTTAGTTTGAGAATTTACTAGTTCATATTTTTGACACCGCCAGTCATGTTCTTAGTAAGAGGAAAGGGGTGACTATCGAATTATACTCGGGGGCCCTAGCGAGGGCGGGGCCCGTTTCAGTTGAAACGGGTGAAACATAGCAAAGGCCGTCTATGCAGGTGACTAGACCTCAACTGCCGCTCCAGAATCCAATCCTGGTGCTTTAGTCAGCCAGCAGGTTAGCGTTGTATTAGACTTGCGGAAGAGAAAGAGAAAAACTCTGTGGGAAGAGTAGCTGAAGTTTGTGTGTGTTGTGTGTGCACATGTGTGTGTGTTAGGGGGGGGGGGTGGATAGAGTGGTTGACAGGGTGTGCCTGGGAGACAACATGCAGACTCCATCAGTGTGTTGAAAGTGGTTGTCTTGGCAGCGGCGGTATCTTCTTGGCGGTCGGCGGTGCGTTGTTAAGGCCCACCCTCCTGCATGCTAATGGCAGCTCAGTACACACATTAGCAGTCCACACACTGCTCATAAACTCCTCCAGGCAGATCGCATTTCCAATGGCTCCGTCACTCACACCCCCAACACACACACACACACACACACACACACGTGCACATACACACGCACACTCACCCAGATCTCTCAGCATGGAGAGCTCACAGCTGAGACAACAGATTTTAATTGTTTGTTTGTTGGTGTTTCTTTCTCTGTGTGTTTTGCGCTGGACTATGGCAACTCATCATCTAGGGAAATATTTAGTCTCTGAAGTGAGTTGTGCATCAGCATGTATATGTACTGCTGTGCTGGCTATATGTATTATTATGAAGGTTGTATTTGTGGTAACCCTTACTTTTACAGTCCCCTAAATACTAAGTATTTGCCTGGTAAATATATGGTCATTTGTAGTTATTGTTGGGTAATTACCATAGGTACTAAGTAGGTAAATACAGAGCAACTACAGCAAAATGACTGAGTAATTACTAGGTATTTACCTGGTAAATGTATGATAAATTGTACTATTGGGTAATTACCACTGGTAATAAGTAAGTAAATACATAGGAGCTACAGCTGAAATACTAAGAAAAACCTCCACTATTACCCATCAACTCAACTAAGTACCATGTAGTTGTGACCGTTTTAGGTTGGTATGGAAATAATAATATATTACAAGGTACATGGTAAGAGCCTGGTAATACCATGGAAACAAAAAGGCTTCCTTCAGTTCCGGCTTACTTTCTGAGTGAATTGTCATGTTTTACTTAGTAACATATTGCAGAATATGTACAATGTACTTGCACAAGTTTGTGTTGATTGCATGGAAAGGGATGATCAGTGTGACTAATTTGAACTTGTCTGCATTGTGTATTTTTATTGTCCAGGGGTGGATTTGAACCTGGGTCTCCCTTGTGGCCGACCGCGATCTAACCAGCTAACCATCTATACTTGTGTATTATACGGATGAAACCTCGTCCCTAGCTAGCAACGCTTCTGCTTGGCTGTGTAGCAACATTGCAACATTGTATATAAATATAGCCTTCTGTATACTGTATGTCACTTGTTAAAATTAAATTGCGCATTTCCATTCATTCTTAATTTGACAAGCTAAATGTGAGTTGGAGACATGAAAGTTGACAGCCGAATTGATCTGGCCTCTTTTGTCCCTATAAGAGCTAGTAGGCTAACATTTCACTTTTTCTGTCACAGTGTTGCCCCTAGCAGCCGCCAATATTGTTCCGTCAGTTGTTGAGAAATAATTGACTGTAGAATGTGTCAATTGTCCAATCAAATTCAAGTATTTCAGAGCGCTGTGTGTATATATATATATATATATATATATATAGAGAGAGAGAGAGAGAGAGAGAGAGAGAGAGAGAGAGAGAGAGAAATAGTACATTAATAGCATAATATCATATCATATCATATCATATCATATAATAGCTGAGAGCTAAAGTCTTCTGTGTGCATTTGTGCATGCGTGTGTATTTTCACACCACACTGGCAGACATAAAGTTAACATGATTACTCCACGAGGGCAGGTGTGAACGTTGTTGCTGTAGATGTTGGCGCTCCACTATATTATAATACTGTACATTGTGGACTACTGTATGTCAGAAACAGCTTCCTATCGCAATCTCTCAGCATAGGCTCTGGAAATGTTCCTACAGAGATTAGGCAGTTCCATTCAATAGAAGCGGAGTCAGTGAATGTGTCCCGTGTCACTCAGTTTCTCATACATATGGCGTGATGCCATGTTGTCATATTTCTTTAGAACGTTTTGACTGCAGATGTGGGTATTTCACAGCAGGAATGGCGATTTAGTCATGGACATGTGTAGATGCTGTTGTCACTCTTGCCCTCTCTCTCTCTTTCTCTCTCTCTCTCTCTCTCTCTTCATCTCTCCCCTCTGTGCATATTTCTGATATTGGACACATCATCATACTGCAATATCTCTCCTCTTAGTTCTGGCAACAACTCCACCAGGCCATTCATCTTTCACCAAAGGAAGGCATGGTGTGGTCTTTCTGATGAACAAAGTCCAGTTTGTTTTGACACCAAGCTCTATGCGTTTTATGATTTATGAAATATGAGTCCTGCAGTGTTCAGATCAAATATTGCTCAGACAAGAATGACTTTTGACGACTTGTGACTTTCAGACTCCAGGCATGCATTCTAATTCTGGTGTGTGTGTGTATGTGTGTGTGCGTGTGTGTGTGTACGTGTGTGTGCGCGCATGTGCATGCGTGTGCGTGTCTGCGTGTGTGTGTTTTCAGCTCCGAGCCCATGCTGTAGACATGAATGGGAACCAGGTGGAGAACCCCATAGACCTTTACATCTACGTCATCGACATGAACGACAACAGACCCGAGTTCCAGAACCAGGTGTACAATGGCTCTGTGGCTGAGGGTTCAAAACCAGGTGAGAGCAATTTAGCCACCACTGTACGACTAGGAACGTGATTTTGTGCAATCTGACCAACTCCATAATTCTTTGTAGTTGTTGTTTCATAGCAGTGGGTCATGACCGAAAGAACGAGATCACGGATACAAGCGGCCGAAATGAGTTTTCTCTGGAGGGTGGCTGGGGTCTCCCTGAGAGATTGGGTGAGAAGTTCAGTCATCCGGGAGAGACTCGGAGTAGAAAGGAGCCAGTTGAGGTGGTTCGGGCATCTAGTGAGGATGCCTCCTGGGCGCCTCCCTAGGGAGATGTTCCAGGCGTGTCCAGCTGGGAGGAGGCCGCGGGGTAGACCCAGGACTAGGTGGTGGGATTACTTCTCCGCACTGGCCTGGGAGCGGCTAAAGATTCCCCAGGCAGAACTGGTTGATTTTGCCAGGGAAAGGGATGTCAGGGGCCCACTGCTGGAACTGCTGCCTCCGCGACCCGACCCCGGATAAGCGGATGAAGATGGTTTCATAGCAGTTTAGATTAGCCAATTGTATAAAATTAGGTGTAGGCTTCTTTACTGTCGTAAATGTACGTAATCAGACAATCCGATTCCATAGATTTGAACAGAACAAGTGCTTAGGGAATGGAGCTGTGGTCAGTTTAAAGGCAAGAGATGAAACGAGAATTGGAAACTTGCACTCATGTCATGGTTGGAGGAACGCTTGTTTAAACAATGAGTCATTAAACAATGTACGTGAAGGGAAAGTGTGTGTGTGTGTGCCTGTCTGTGTGTGTGTGTGTGTGTGTGTGTGTGTGTGTGTGTGTGTGTGTGTGTGTGTGTGTGTGTGTGTGCCTGTGTGTGTGTGCGTGTGTGTGTGCGTGCGTGTGTGTGCGTGTGTGTGTGTGTGTGTGTGTGTGTGTGTGTGTGTGTGATGTGTCCTTACCAGAGCCAAGCACCCAATTAGCTAGGGCACCAAGACATATCTCAGGAGGGGCTTCCTTCCCCTCAGTCACTGATGGTGATTTATAAATAAATAAAAATAATAATATATACTGTACAGTCTGGGAAACACAAGGACAAAGTGTGTGTTGAGGTTAAGAACGCTGTTGTGTTTGAGAAAATATGGATCAAGAAGCTAATTAGCTTGAATCGTTAATAATTGCTGTCAAGAATGTTTGCACAAACCACAGGTTTTTTTTGTTTTTCTTTCCTCTCTGCTGTTGCTGGATATGATTATATCTACACAGTGGGAAGGTGCTGCATGGTGGTGCCTAATTGGCTGCTCAGAATAAGGACAGGAGGTTGAGTGCAATTAGAGAGAATAGAGCATTACTGCTGTAAATTATATTGGCTCTTTTGTTTTTCTGTTAAGAACTTGAAGATTTCCCCACTGGTTCTAATGAACGTGCAGTCTCTGTAATGGCGGGGAGAATAGTCCTCCCATAAGACCATTTGCATCATCTGACAAACTGTTTTGTCAGCCTGTGTTGTGAGACAGGGTTCTGTGATAAGCTCTGACAGGGCCGTGATCTGTATCTTCAAGACCCAGATATCAAAGTGCCTCTGTGGTATTTACAGGACATCTTCAATCTACATGCCGGTATGAAAGAGCTCACAGAGGGAGACCCACGGGGAATTGGCCTTATCACTGTCACCAGGTGCAACAGTGTGCATCAAATCAATCTATCAGAGAGGCTCAGTTTAAAATAACTTGTTTGCTATTCACTGCCACAGTTCCACGCCCATCAGGAGACACAAGGAGCACCGCATTTTAAAAATGTGATCAGTCGTAAATGAACGTAATCAGACAATTGTCATACACACGGTGAATGAATAATCCAATCTGATCGAATTATTTTTGATTGAGATTCAGATGAGGAAGAAACAAATTAGTTTTGATCAGTTGTGAGTTATGACCAGGGATGAATGGAACGATTCCATGCTTGTAGGGCGCAATCCTCAGCAGGGCGGAGCCTGGCAGGGCCACATGACCTCCAGGGCGCACTCACTTTCACTCACAAAGGAATGCAGTTCAAGCTGCGCATTGGAAGATAATAATGGAAAATTGGAATTTATCATCATCATATCCCCTATATTGTTACAAGTAAGCACTTGTATGTTTGCCATTTTTATCCTAACCACATTGACTTTTTTCTCCTGTGTCCCGAGTCTTTTGGTATTTTAATCATAGTTAAAAGATCACCAGCATCTCTTTCTCCGGCCAAAACACCCCCCTCTCCACATCCGTCATCAACCGAGGTGTTAGAATGGACCCCCATCTCACCTTTGAGTCACACATCAAACACCTGTGCAAGACATCCTTCTTCCATCTCAGGAACATCGCCAAGCTCCGCCCCATGATCACCCTGGCAGATGCAGAGAAGCTCGTCCAAGCGTCTCCTCCAGGCTGGATTACTGCAATGCTCTCCTCATCGGGATCCCTAGATACAACCTTCAGAGGCTCCAGTATATACAGAACAGCGCTGCTAGGGTGCGAAAATATGATCACATCACCCCCATCCTCGAGTCCCTTCACTGGCTGTGGCTCACCATCTCGCTCAGAATTGATTTCAAGGTTTCCCTCCTCACCCACCAGTGCATATATGGCAACGCCCCCCTCTACCTCAAGGATCTTCTCACCCCCCAGATCACCTCACGCAACCTCCACTCCTCCACTGCAAACCTCCTCAAACCCCCACAGATCCACCTTAAAACCCTGGGCATGCAGGCTTTCTGCTTGGCTGCCCCCAGGCTGTGGAACGCCATCCCCGACCACCTCAGGGCACCACAGTCTGTAGAATCCTTTAAGAAACACCTAAAAACGCACCTTTTCACAGGAGCGTTCTGATGACTGCTTTCTTAGGTTGCATTTGTTTTCCATATCATGTTTTTAAAATGCCTGTTTGCTCATTTTATCTTGTTTTTCTTTGTCCTCCCATGTAGTTGGCTGTAACTACTTCGTTGTTTTTAAACACCTGTTTTATAGCACTGAGATTTTTTTTCTAAATGTAAAGTGCAAAATTCATTAATTCATTATTATTATTATTAAGTAGTTACATTTAAATAGTCACTTTGTCGGTGACTATTCAGTCAATGCAATGTATATCAGATAGATTACATTCATTATTTTCTGGAGGTGACATTACGTGTTATATGAACTGTTGACCAATTATTACTGGTAGGCTACCGTGCCCTGCGCGAGCCTATAACAATATCATGCACATATCGAAATTAATTCATCATGATCCTGTATTAACGCTGCCGCTGCCATGTTAGAATATGTTATCATAAAATAATAGAAAACTGAGGGCAGTATAGCCTACTACAGCGAAGAGGCTGAACATGGAAAAACACATTGGAGAGCTGACCCTTGTTTGCTGTGTAAAGGCCGTGTAGATTCAGCGTCATGAGAACCATGTAGATTCAACTCCACAGCTCCACAGCTCCATGTTCCTTGTGTTTTCTCCTGGTGAATAAAGGGCTAAAAATCTAAGGAGTGGAACAGAAGTCCGAAAGCCAATGTGACATCAACAGCAAGCAGGCTATTTGTCATTCGAAATATGTCTAGTTGCAACTGGGTGAAAACATCCCTGTTGATCTCGGATGGAGCTGTGCGCACTGCTTTCCAATGGCGTTTGACAAAAGTTTCCAAACGTAGGTTTATGGACTAAAACTGGATTATATGCTCTGCCCCCGCTTGAGAGAGGCAGTATTTCAAAAGAGATTTGGCCCTAGTTATAGAACACAGGCATGCATTTATATCAAAATGGAAAACAAGTGCTTACTTGTAACAACATAGGGGATATGATGACGATTTATTCCAATTTCCATTATTATCTTCCGATGTGTGACTTGAATTGCATTAATTCCCGAGTGAAAGTGAGTGTGCCCTGGAGGTCATGCGCCCCCGCAAGGCTCTGCCCTGCTGAGGATTGCGCCCTACTAGCATGACACGGAATGGCACACCCTAGGAAATCCATATTTTGTTACAACACATTAACGTATGATTTTGGCATTTAAACTTAATTGTTAAAATTACAGTACATTGGTGGTAAAGCAAAATAGTGTTACGGAGACGCTCATGCACTTTAATACAGCTTTCTTTCCTCAGAGAAGATAAAAACAGTATGTTGAGTACTTTCTCTCAATCTCAATTTGTCCTCTTGGGGGGTTGAGGGTGCAGCTCTCTCTCTCTCTCTCTCTCTCTATATATATATATATATATATATATATATATATATATATATCTCTTCTGAAGTGTTTACAGAGTCAGAGAGAGATTTAAGAGTTTCCACTGCCTCCTTGCCTGGGGGGTCTAATTATGAGCTGACATCTACACACAGGAGGAGGAGAGGGATGGCGGGATGAAGGGGGATGCAGGCACTGGGACATCTCTATCAGTGTAATGGACGCTGAGTGTGTGAGTGCTCCTGCTCGTCCTGAGCTGTGTGGTGCTTGGAGCTGATTGGGTGCAGTGATTGTCAATGGTGAGGAGCCATGTCGAGGCAGCTCAAATCAAATGACTGGACTCAGAACTGTCCGGAGTACTGCTGCAGGACCCACCAGCCAGAGATCGAAACCTGAACTGGCTGACACTGACTTATAACAAAATTCCTCTGCTTTCTTGATGACGGCATGCCGTCTGATGAAAATATCAGTAACCTTCTTCGGTACCACTTTACATTACAACTCGGTAATACCTGCCTAATACCATGGTAATACCAGGATAATACCACGGTAATACCAGGACAATACCACGGTAATACCAGGATAATACCATGCTTATACTGTACCAGGGTAATACCATGGCAATTAGCATTAGTTACCAGTAGTAGTTACCTGTGTAGTTACCAGGGTAATACCATGTTAATGTCTACATTATAACAAGGAAATTACCAGAAAATACCAGCAGTTAGTAGTTACCTGTTTAGCTACCCCCAATCCCTTCCTAACATCTGATTTAAGCCCATGATTTGTTTCATGGAAACAGAGACGATAGTTTATATGTAATTTGGTATGTACAGGTAGATGTTAACCCCGCCACCAGGAGATGTTAGCCCCTTATCCCAGAACATCTCCTGGTGGTGGGGCAGTGAACAGGGACGACTCCCTGCAGCTAACCTACTTCAGGAGTTGCTAGCTCCCCGTGTCTTGTCCCGCCTTCTCAACCAAAGCCAAAAGCTTGCCTTCTCCACCTCTTTGGATACCTCACTGATGGCTTTACTCAATATTTTCGCCGTAGCCCTAGATCTTTGAGTAGCCGTGTTGTTGAGCCTCTCACAAAGCCTCTCGTACCGACCTCCACTGGGCAGAACCACAAGTTCCATCCGCCTTCCCTGCACTCCGTGACCAAGTCAGCGTATTCTGCCATCTTCCCTTCATGGGCTGCCTCCACCCCCAATTCCCATGGCACTGTGAGCTCAACAAGTAGCATTGGTTTTTCGGCCACAGCCCACAGCACCATATATGGCCGCAATGTGGTGCTGCAGATTTCTGTTAAGAAATGGAGCTGCCTGCCCAGATCCACCTCCATTCTCCACTCCGCCCCTTGTGACAGGAGCTTGGGTGCTGGTCTCCTGCTGGTGGTGTCGGCAGATTCCCCTTGCCTAAGGCCACCGGCCCTGTGTCAGTGTGGTCTTGCAGCCTGACAGAATGTGCTGAAGGGAGGTATTGATGGTCCGCAGAGGTCACATGCCTGTTCCGTACCCAGCCACTGGTTGAAATTTTGGTGGGAGGGCAAGGTGTCATGTGTTGCCCTGATGAGGAAGCTGTAGCAGAGGCAGGCCTGTGACAGTTTCCAGAAGTCCTCCCAGTTGATTGCCCGACTCACGACACCCTCCCACGTTGTCCAGCGCCCCTGCTGGCCCTGTGCGACCACCTTCACCCTGTACTCTTCCTGCTCCAACCTTGTGACTTTGGAGACAACAAGGTCCTACCTCTCCTTCTTGCTGGCTCTGGACCATAAGCTGGGTAGATTGCCTCATCCAAGGCCTGCTCACCCTGTCTGGACTCTGACCACCACTTCCTGGTGCTGCAGTCTGCTCACTGCCTTTCGCACCTCTTCCTCTGCCCTCTATTTCCCTCTCTCGATTTCCTTCCTGTCACCACTCTGGCATGCATATCCTTCACTGTCTCATCAGAGGAGTCCCTCAGCTCCAGCCTTGCCAGCCTTGCCTTCTCTTGCCTGTGATGGATTGTGAAGTGATAACCCCACACCTTGTATTTTCCAGGTAGCTGGCTTGAGTCGATCTTGGACAGGCCCGCTGACAGTTGCTGAAGGATGGTCTTCCTCATCTCCTTGTCTGAGAGGCTGGGTGTATATTGCCTTCCCAGACTTCAGATGGACTGGTCCACGATGCAAGGGATATTTTCTCCGCCAATGGTGAAGGTGGCCCTGTCATTCCGCAAGGAAAGACTCCTTGACTTGCATGGCTTGAATTTCATCCTTGCCCAGGTGATCAGCTCTTCCAGTTTCTCCAAGAGCCTAGACATGCATGGTGCAGTTCGAAGCAAACACGTGATGTCATCCATATAGCTCCTTAGAGGGGGGAGCCTCCGGCCTACAGGCAGCCAGACTCCACCTACCACCTGCCTTCCTACTTCAAGTTGCTGCTAGTCAGTGATGAACTTTTGCAGTGTGAAGCACATGTGCATATCCTGGAAGTAGCTCATCACCATGGAATTGATGCTGTCTATGATGTAGAAGAAGTCTAAGGAAAATGCAATGAGCTGGTGTGGCACTGACCCATATGCATTGGCTAGGTCTAGCCATTCAAGGTGCAGATCTTTCTTCTCTCTCTTAGGGGTCTGGATCCATTCCCAATCCCAAATCATAGTGGCATGTACTACGCAGCCTAGGAAACCTGGGACCCTGGCCTTCTGGCAGCTGGTGTTCTCCATCAGATAGGTGGTCATTCTTCTCGCCATCACTGCAAAGAACATCTTCCCCTCAACGTTCACTAGAGCTATGCTCCTGAATTGGCCAATGGTCTTGGAGTTCTGCTATTTGGGAATGAAGACTGACACTGCTCTTTGTGACTCTGATGGTCTGGTCCAAGCAGTTCTCACAAGGATCCATTGGAGCTTGAGCACTCTTCTCTGTTTAATTCTATGGTTATATCCTTCCTATTCTGAGTACCCAGAAGCATTCTCTACAGCAAGAACGTCTGGGAACAAGGTGTGATAATCAGAGGCTAAATCAGCCTTTCCGCACAGCCCACTATCTGCTGTATGTGGTCTATAACAGATTTAAAATACATATTTTTCTCGGTTATTTACTAGTATCAGTGCCATCACAAAGAAGGACTGCACCCTAGAAAGTTGAATAGTACCGACTACAGATGCACGGAGGTGTGAACGCTGGCAGATTTGAGGGTAATTTTATACTGGCTGGTTTTGATTGGTTCCCCCGGGGCTCTGGAGGGTTGTGTATGATGAGTGGGTGGAGCTGAGGTGTCATCTGTTCAGTCCTCAGAGGGGTGACAGTGCCATTAGAGCCAGCTCTGTCTCCTTTATCACAGTGTCCCCTGAGACACAGACTGTCTGCTACTGTACCTCTTCCTTCCTCTCACCTCTCCTCCTCAGCCCTGTGTCTCTCTCCTAATTCCCTTTTTCATTTTTCTTTCTCTCCCCAAATGAGTTATTCTTCTTCTATTACCTTCCTTTACTTGTCCTTCTCACCTCTTCCGCCATGAGTGCACTCTCCTCTTCCCTTTGTGGGAGGAGAATGAATCACATAGGGCAGATGAAAGACACTAAAAGGGAAAGCTCTTCATCTCTCCTCCTACTTCCTCCCACTTCACCTTTTCCTCTCTGGAAATATCCCTATACAATCTTTCTGCATCTGTGTGTGTGTATTTCTCTGTCACTCTATCCCCTTTCTCTCCTCTTCCTCCTCCTCCTCATTTCATACCTCCTCTCCGTCTCTCCCCTGGCTCCTGTAATTGGAAGGCAGGTGTTGGCCTCAGGATCATTCATGTTTAGGTTTGTAGACAGACCCCATTGGTGAGCTCAACTCCCCCAAAGCTTCCATGTGACCAAATGGCCAACATGCCTGCCTACCACCCCTGAAATGTTCAGCTTCAGCAGTTTTGGCAGAAAAGCAATTAGGATTTTGAATTAGTTTTCAAATTAAAGAGGAATTAAAGGGGCTCAGGCGTTAACCCTTTCAAGCATGGCCACATGTTCTAGACTAGAGCATTCTTTAAGCTTATTAAGGAATCTCTCTTATTGAAATTAAAGGTGACATAGTTGAAACACGATTGCCTACATCACATCTTTTTTTCCCTATCGTTTTAAAAGCTTGTTCAAATATTGATGCTCTCCTTTGGAATAGAGGTAATTGTTTTTATTCTTGCCCTCCTCCATGGTGCTCTATGTCTTTCTATTTCCTTGGGCAAAGTGACAAATCCTGCTTTGAAACTTAATGAAGTTTGAAATGGAATCTCAGCCACAATTAACCCTTCGATGCTGGCTGTCAGGGGAATGATGATCCAATTATGAGAGCCAGCAAAAGAGACACCTGTTGTCCCACAGGGTTTCCCTATTGCTGCCTGAAATCCAACCTGTGTCTACCTACAGTAATCTAACAAGCTATTCAACAGCCACAGCTAGTCACCAACCAGATTAAATCTAGTGGAAGGGATTTAAGATTTACCCCTGTACATTAGTACATGCGTGCGTTCCTGTGTCCGTCACACATGTTCCAGTGCACATCACCTGGGGGCGCTCGCCGGTTCATTTTTCCCATTGTCAAGTACATTTTGCTTTGTACATAAAAAAACATGCTTGCTGTCTCAGTAAAAGTATACTCTGTTCTATGATTGAAAAAGCTTGCAAACATTGAAATGGTAGCACATCTCAGTTATTCAATTCAAGGAGGACAAAATACTCACTTTTCACATGTTTATTCTTGGCTCACATCATACAAAGAAACGCTAACATGTTTCGGCAATCAGCCTTCGTCGGAACGCGTCTGTTCTACTTTATAAGTCCACAGAGATCAGAGCTTGAGGTGTTTAGTTTGTTCAGAATTCATTATAGTGCGCAGTGTTACCAGTTGCCTAGACTAAGTCACTCTCTAAAGACTGCGCTCAACTAGATGGCGGAGAAGCGTAGAAAGTCTGGCATTGCAAGACTACCAGTTTGCATCACTAAATGGAGACATTTGTACAGGCAAGTCGATATTTTTCATTCTGTCCTAAGGGATCAATGGTATTCAATAGTTTAATCCATCTCCTCTCTGCCATTTGATGTTGGACTTTGGACCAATTTTTGCTTGTCTACAAACCTTCTTTTATTAAGTACTCAAACCCACATGCTCTAAAATGTAGGTATAATACAGTGTCTCTATGCCCCTTGTTAGTGTGGCATACTGTATGTGTTCTCATAGGCGATTTTACCCTCTGAGAGTAGGGGGGGCAACATTTTGACGTGAGAAAAAAAACAAAACAGTTCTGCCGTCTCGTCCCATCTATTTACAAAGAATACCAGTTGTGAACAGTATGCTAATAAGAAATCCGTATGACAATTCAATATGTACAACGCATCAAACTTCATCTAGACACCACGAGCATGTCAATATGACTTTATGACCGAGCACTAGGCCATACCCAACATCACAACATCAAACTGCAACTGCCTGCTGGTGCTAGCTTCCTCGCCCAAGGTGATGTTGCTAGTGCTAGTGCTAGCTTCGATAGCCTCTGGAGCACTTCTGCATTCGATTGCACCTGCTGCGCTGTCATTTTGAGTGGTAGCTTCTTCATTAGCATTGCCTGATTTTATTTGATTTTATGAAGAAGTGGTAAATTGTTTTTATAGCTCTTTTTGCCATTATGAGCAGGTTGGCTAGTTGTAGCTTGTTGAGCACTGAGCAGTACAGTCAGATCTCATTTTTTTCGACGGACGAGTTGTGCCATTAGTGGATTATGAATATATATATATTTTTAAAGGTAGCCTAGTTTAAGTAATAAATACACTTTTAAAATTAATGCTGATCTAACACAAACTGGTACAAACCACAATTATGTATTTAAAAGTTTTTTTATTTTTTTATTTTTATTTTTTAAGAATCTGAGCAGAGTTGGGCTGTCCAATCAGGGGGGGCACTTGCCCCCCCTGCCCCCCCTATAAAATCGCCAATGTGTGTTCTCATAAATGTTAGGATTCTCATAGGTTAGTATTGGGGTTAGGTGCATTGTGGATACAAGTATCGTCAGTTATAGTCATTAGATCGAGTATAGACTGCGGTCACGCCATCCCCTCTTCACAGAAACGCAGTCGCGCTATCCCCGCTTTAAATCCGAGTGAGCATCTACATCGGGTTTTACGGTAAAGCGTGTTAGAGCAGGCAGGGATTTCATGGTGCGTTTCAAAACTTTATTTTAAACAGGAAATGTTTTGTGTGTATGTGTGCGTGTGCGTGTGTGTGTGTGTGTGTGTGTGTGTGTGTGTGTGTGTGCGTGTGTGTGTGTGTTTGCGTGCGCGTGAGGGCATGTAGGACTGCAAAAACTACCAGACTTTTTTCTAACACAACCAGGCAGATATTAATTAGAATCGGAGGAGGGGTGTAGAATGGCATGGGCCAACTGAAGTTATACATTTTACTTCTCTCTCTCTCTATAAAATGGACCCATAGACTACGTCTGTGTTATACAGGCCACGCCCCCTCAATTCTGATTGGTCCTTGTTTTACGGCAATAACTTAAACAGGTCCTACAACAATAACACTTGGGTGATATGCGAAGCCTATAGATCAATCCATGATACACAGGCCACACCCCTAAATGCTGATTATGTCTTGGTTTTTGGTCAATAACTTTGGTACTACAGGTCCCCTCGCTAAAATCAAATTGTTTTCAGCACACACCACCATATACTTTTTCTACAAGGTCTCAAGTATATCTGTGAGCATTTAAAAAAAAATACTGTAGCATTTTTAATTAATTGGATTTCAAAGATTTTAAAGTCTCACTAAATGAAAAGTTCAAATTGTGTTCAGCACACACCACCATATGCTTTTTCTACAAGGTATCAAGTATATCTGTGAGCATTTTCTAATATTTCTACTGTAGCATTTTTAATTAATTGGATTTCAAAGATTTAATCTCACTAAATGAAAAATTCAAATTGTGTTCAGCACACACCACCATATCCTTTTTCTACAAGGTCTCAAGTATATCTGAGCATTTGCAAATATTTTTACTGTATCATTTTTTATTATTATCAAAGTTCAACAGTGTATTGGTCCTTTAAATGTTAAGCGAGCCTCTAAAAACCTTGGTGTACTCTTTGACCAACATATGAACTTTGACTTACACGTAAAGAAAGTAGTCCAATCCTGCTTCTTCCAGTTAAGAAATATAACAAAAATATATAACAAAAATCAAATCTGTTTTATCCTTTCAAGACGGCCAACCAACAAGACAGCCAATTTCATTCAACAGCTGTACTGTACATGGTGACAACATGCAGCAACATGCATTCATTCTATCCTCACCTGTCTCCTATTCAGTCTTCTTCTGACTTTAGCATGTCTGTGCTTCAGGCTTCTCTCTCCTGCTCTGTCCCTGTAAGCTGACAGCAGCACGGCTCTCCTCCTACAGCCTCTAAATGGCCGCCTGATGGAGAACGACATTTTCCTTGCGCCAAGAGAGAGGAACGAGGTGATCTCTCTCTTTCCCTGAGCACAGTGCTCCTAATTGCCTGGTCACATTTGTGAGCCTGGTTGACAAGCTCTTACAAATCAATAACTCTGCTCAGGGAGATGGGGACACTCACCCCATCTCACAGGCCCAACAAACCCACCCATCCACCCCCACACACTCACTTACTCACTCACAGACATATACACCCCCTGGATCTGCCTCGAACGGCTGAGTTTACCCATGATTCCAAAACAAATGGGGAGAGAACCCAGGAGCATTAAGGGCAGCGGCGGAGTTGCTGAAGGCTGAAATAATGGATGGTGGAATTGGCAGAAGATCCGGGGCTGCTCATTACTAAATGGACTGTGGAGAAGGAGACTGCATCAAGCCAACCAGCTGCAGGAGGCTATAGTGCAGACAGGGTTGGGAGGGCTCAGAGCTGTGTGGTGTTGTGTGGTCTGTTTACCCTCTTCCACAAAGTTTTTGTCGGTGGAGGATTGCATACAGTTTTTGTTGGTGGAGGAGTGCACTTTGGATAAAGTTTGAAATTGCGTGGGCTGTAAATTGAATATCTCTAATAGCACAATATTTGAGTGTGTCTCTTGCTTGGATGGATTCACAGTGTCAAGTGTTATAGGTACTCTCACTGCAGTGCCAGACTATTTATACATGTGTGAGTTTGCACATGCCTACAGTATCTCTGAGTGTTTGCGTGTGCTATCTTGGGAATGTGTGTTTGCATACATCTCTCCTTTCTCTGTGTGATTTGATTCTCATAACCGTGGCTGGCTCTGTCCCCTGTCTCTTGGCAGGCTCGTCAGTGATGCAGGTCACAGCCAACGACTCCGACGACTACACCACGGCCAATGGGATGGTGCGCTACCGGATCCTGTCCCAGACGCCCCACAGCCCCATCCCCAACATGTTCACCATCAACAGCGAGACCGGAGACATTGTCACCGTGGCGGCAGGCCTGGACAGGGAGGTCAGTGTCACAGCTCCTGCCTGGACATCTTCTGTCCAATCTCATGTCTTACATTCCTAATCAGCTGTTCAGATCCTCTCATTTCAGTCAGCATACTGACTCAGGACGAGGATTATCTTCTCCTCTCCAGGGCCGATCTCAACCATTGTGAAGTAGTCATGCTCCCAGTCATGCTCCCACTTGGTGTTCAGTTCCAATTCCCCCCCTTATTTATTCAAAAAGTCCAACTGAGAAAAATATCTCTTTTGCATATAAAAACACACAATAAAATAAAGATACAAAAGTACAATTATAAATACAAAATACATATGAAGGCTCAAATGAATGTTCAGTTCAAATGAATTGTTCACCCCGACACCAATAGGGATTGGCTACAAAGGCTGGAAAATACCAACACACTCTGCCTCTCCTGGGATGGCTCAGGAAATGTTTTCAGGCTGATTTATCCTCAACCCTGGTCATGATCACCCCCGACAGGTGTCCGCCTCTCCCCCTCCCCTAACACCTCCCATCTTTAGATCGCTAATGAGGGAGGTTATGGTAGGTCAACTATGTTTATCCCAGAATGCATCAGTAAGCCTCTGGGAGTCTTTCATGAGTCTTTCCTCCCTGCAGTCTGTCCTCGTGCCTCTCTCTCTCAACACACCAACCCCCGGACCTGCTCCTAAATGGCACTGAATGTTATAAAAATGGCCATTTAGAATATATTATTTGACTCTTAGTTGCATGACGTGTACGGCCACCGTCATGCTTACATGGTTTTTGATCTAAGTGAATAGAGTTAAAGGAGAAAACCCATTGACCCCCCCCAGAATAGAACTGTTTCAGTGTACTCCCCCCCATCCAGAGGAAGTAGTTAGAGTCTAACGTTAGCAACAGAGATGAGCCACCAGTGAATGCAGGCCATGGCAGCACCGTGTCCCTGTTTGGAACAGGTTTCCCCAGCAGCTGAAGTGACTGAAGCAAACCTCATTAATCTTGACACAGCGGCAGCACAGTCCCTCTCCCACCTGCCTCTGATCCTCCATCCAAAACTGGGGCACACCTGGGTGTTCACCACCTGCCGTCAAGGTCACACACACACATACACACACACACACACACAAACACACACGCAAAGACACAACAAACGTGCATGACGTGCAATATTCACGATACACATAATGCTCCACACACACACACACACACACACACACACACACACACACACACACACACACACACACACACACACTCACACACACACACATACACTCATGCTCACACACGTACACACACTCTCGAACATGACATCTCACACATACCACACACAGTTAATAGCTTGGCTGCTGTTATCTTCTTCATCTGTGGAGCTACCGTGTAATTGGAATATGCATGTGGTGATTATGGGGTTGAAGGGGCCTCTGCAGTGACAAGGAGTTCCTGATCACACCTGAACGACGGTTACCCTCCTACACCTCTGACCTCCAGCATACAGGTTAACAAGCAGGGCTAAGACCGTCCCTGTATCTCTCTGTCTGGCCTCACTAGCCCCGTTTCCTCTCAGTAGGCATGTGTTTCTTGCCGTCTTCATAGATTTGCCTACAGTAGGTTCTCTTTTAGCCCTTTTCCACCAAGAAGGAATCGGTTCGGTGCCGGTTCACAAACCTAATTTTGAACGGTTCCGAGCATTTCGACCAAAAATAAATGAGTTCGAGAACCCAAAAGTTGTTTCCGAACCGGCACCAAAAAATAGGTTTTTCAGCGCGAACCGTGACGATATCGCGCGCGTGGTCTATAGATTTGCTGTAAACAACTGTGCTTTACTCCATAAGAGTGGTAATCGACCGCTTCAGCTATGTGTAAATGTGCACCAGGAAGGCTCCCAAGTGTGAATCTCTCTATAAGTGCCAACTATCTGACTAACTATCACCACCATCGAACTGACTTTATACAAATTATAATTGTCAATCCCTAAAACAATAGTGTGATGACGACCTACTATATTTATAATGAAGTAGACTATGCAAGCCACTTTTGTGACACTCCACCTAAACAACTTTATACATGCCTATATCTCCAGGCTGCTGACGTATAACGCATTCCGCTCAAAACTGGTCGAAACGCGGGCCTGTTCCCTAGATAGAACCAAGGTTCCAAGAATTCTGAACCGAACCGGTTCACGAACCAGAGTTACTTTGGTGGAAAAGGGCTATGTGTGGGACTGAGTCAGTGCAGGTGGAGCGGTGGATCAGAGCTCTCTCAGCGGCGTCTAGACGGCTCCCTGTTGACTCCCTGGATGCACATTACTCTATATGTCTAGCCATGTCCATAGAAGCCTGATATACAGTATGCTTCCATGCTTTTGCCATGTACTGTTACTGTACATTTCGGAGGGGGGCCTACCCGTGGTCACATCAAGAACAGTGCCTTGCCTGGACTCATACCATGCGGGAGAGTGGAGGGGAGGGAGGGAGGGAGGGGGGGAGAGTGGAGGGGAGGGAGGGAGGGAGGGAGGGAGGGAGGGAGGGAGGGAGGGAGGGAGAGGAGGGGAGAGAGGGAGGGAGGGAGGGAGGGGGGGAGAGTGGAGGGGAGGGAGGGAGGGAGGGGGGGAGAGGAGGGGAGAGAGGGAGAGAGAGACCACAAAACAAATACAGAAAGTGCTACCGCACTTCAGGACAGCATTTCCGCTCTGCACCTCTCTTGTGTTCTGTCTGGCCCTGTCTAACAAATTCCAAACACATGAACAGTTCAGATCCAGTTGAATCGGAGACGACAGATATTTGCAGAGAGGGAAGATGGGTTCCCTTTCCTTTCCTCGTCAGTGATTGCCTAGCCTATTACCATGGGCTTGGTGATGTTTCACAGCTTTCTTGTCCCCAATAGTGCAATCTTCTGCACTCAAACCCAGTTAGTCACAAATGCCAAAACTGTAACCATTAGACGGCCATTTCAGCTCTTTCAGTCATCTTAGCTTGAGCAGTAGTGGCTCTAGACTCTTGATAACCTAAAACCTTTTCCTCTTTGCTTCAGTCTCTGGGGGTGTGTGGGGGTGTAAACTACCTAATTTAGACCCTTTGAAAAGGATATATCTTCTTTTTTTTTCTTTTTTGAAAGCCGTGGAGCTGTGCTTGGAAGTGTTCTTACGGTCCCAGATAGTTTTCGCCCCCGCAGATTAAAGTGCATGGGCTTCAGCTCCTGGGAGGGGTGCTGCTGTTGTTCTGGGCTGAGAGTGGAGAAGGCTGATTTTCTGCCTGTGCAGCACTCTGATCCAACAGAGGAAGGGCTGTTCAACTCAGCTGCAGGACACATTCGAGACTACTTGGCTTGTTAGGGAGGACAGAAGAGAAGTTGTGAGTGTGTGTCCGGTGTGTACGTGCGTGCGCATACAGTGTGTGTGTGTGTGTGTGTGTGTGTGTGTGTGTGAGTGTGTGTGTGTGTGTGTGTGTGTGTGTGTGAGTGTGTGTGAGTGAGTGTGTGTGCGTGTGTGCGTGTGTGCGTGTGTGTGTGTGTGTGTGTGTGTGTGTGTGTGTCCATGCCGGTTTCTGCCCAGTGGAGCAGGATTCAGTGTGTGTGCATTAGAAGGGACATAAACTCACAACTAGGCTCAGGTGAGGAATGAAGCGCCTCAGGGCAGGACGCCTCATTTCCCCCTCTGTGTGACAGTGCCACCTGGTGTCACACTGACCTACCCTCCCCAGGTCTGGAGGAAATAAACACCCTCTGTTCAAATTGAATGGCCACACACACGCACACACACACACACACACAGCAGACCTTAAGTTGCCCTGATGTGTGTGTAGGGGAGGACGGGGGGGATCTTGGAGCAGAAGTCTGGAGAGGAACAGATTCATGGCTGAGTCTATTTACTGCAGTGCTCCATGAAGGGGGGTCGTATTGATATTTCATTATGAGTCTAATAAAGGGCAGCTTGTATTGAGTTTTCATTAATAGGGCTCGTCTGGAGCAGATGAACATGAGCTGATGCCTCGGCGGGACTCGGCATGACTCCAGCTGAGGCTGAGTGGTTTAAAAGACCTCCCAGGATCATCTGACATGACTACTAAACCCTCTGCAGCCAACGCACAGAGAGAGACGGAGTTAGGAGAAGAGAGGAAGGGAGGGGGGGGGGGGCTATATGGCACCGAGGGAGAATGAGGGAGGACAGCGGTAAAGAGAGGGAGAGTGTTGGAGAGAGAAAATAAATAATCTCACCCCCCCCCCACGCCCGTAGCTGACCTCCGTCAGGGCCGACCAGTTACCTCCAACGTCGGTGTCTCCCGCCCTCTAGACTCACGAGCCTCACTCACGATTTGAGAGACTGAAAAAAAACCTGCATTGCAGAACCAATCAACCAATCAACCAAAGCCAAACCAAGTCTCTAGGGTGGTCCTTCCTAATGGGGCGGTGAATATTTTGTTTTGTTTTGATTCTCCAGTTAGGGACGACGATAGGGGCAGGATATAATTTCCAGTTAGGCGGGTCCTTCTCCCTTTTGGAGATGTACTGTAGGCAGTGGCTCTGATTGGTAGTGTCGGTTTTCAGCGTTGTTCTGGCAACTATTTTCAATGGAGATGTCTCCAGACATTCTGAGGCTGAGAAGTCTGCCATCGCAAAACTACCCGCCCTTGGACCCTGACCCCTGTGCTTCTGGTGACAACAGCCAGCACTAGCCGCTTTGAGGAGGTTGTACATTGCTGAACACGACACAACCCAAACGCCCCACTCTGCACACCTACTTGTCCTTGATGGCACAGTATCCACTCCAACACAATGGAGGGTTTTAGCCAAATGGATTAGTAGAGGCACAGAGAAGCGGGAGCTCTGAGAGGGAGAGAGAGAGAGAGTGGGGGATCTTTGGGCCCCTGCTCCTCTCTCTCTCTCTCTCTCTCTCACACACACACACACACACACACTGTCGATGCAGTGTTGGACCAGGCTATGACTAGAGATGGGGCTGGGGACAGGCTGACCTGTCAGAACCATGAACAGTGCCAGTGTGTAGGAATGTGGATATACAGTACTGTAGCATATACAGTATGGTAATGTGTGCACTTAGACAGACACCTGTTTCCTGATTTCCTATTTTTCTTTTGAGTGTGTTTGTGCACACATGGTGCAGATTCATTGCATACCTTAGGACAGGAAAAAGGGAGATTGAAATCCACTGTGCGTCTCAAGGAGTATGCTGTTGACTTCTCTGTGGTGATCTGTACTGCAACACTGCTTCTGGATACAGTCTCACTCTCTTTAACTGGACTAAATAATGTCCATTCACTTTCTATGATATTTGCAGTGTAGTGGTTCTTCTTAAAGTGGCAGCGCCTCCATTAAAATGAGTGATGAGTGGGGGCTGCTCCTGGAGCTGAATGCAGGGACTTTTCAGCCATAATGGATGAGCTTTTCACTGACGCTCATTGCTCCCTCAATTCACTTCACGGCCCTTACTTGATGTTTGTGTGTGTGTGTGTGTGTGTGTGTGTGTATGTGTGTGTGTGTGTGTGTCAAGCCGTGCTAGCAGGTGTGCTGTGTAATTGCTGTTGGCCCCTGCAATATGTCATCCATTCCTTCATTAATTCATCCATTCATCCATTCAACAGTTCAGTCTATTCTCATCTGCTGCGCTGACATACATGACCGTGTGCTCTCTTTACAGAAAGTGTCCCAGTACAGCATCATAGTGCAGGCCACCGACATGGAGGGGAACCTGAACTTCGGCCTGTCCAACACGGCTACTGCCCTAATCTCCGTGACCGACATCAACGACAACCCCCCTGAGCTTACTGCCAGGACGGTGAGTCAACCCCCCCCCCCCCCCCCTCTCACACTCACACACACAAACCTAACACACCCAACACACCAAGGGCTGCCCTGGACCCGGTGATATGCCTCCGTGATAGGTTATCTAGCGATCTCCCTCCTGCTCCTCCAGGCTAGTGAAGGACGGCCCCCCTCTGTACTGCAGTAGAGATACACTAGCCTGATGCTATCTGCAGAACGGATCACCACAGCGTCTCTCACAGCTGAACTGGCTGGAAAGCCAAGAGGGAGCAGGGGGAGATGTGGCAAGAACAAAAAATAAGTCACAGACATAGAAAGATGATAAGAGGGTAGTGAGAACAAGGAAGAGGGGTGGGGTTGGAGTGGGCTGGAGCGACACATGGAGGGACAGGGGGCGAGGAAGGAGAGTAATATCACAGACGTGCTGTTTGGTGAGGGAAGATGCCTTCCCCCCCGACTCTCTCTGCCAGCAGTCCGTCTGTTGGCCCTGGTTTGTCTGCAGGCATCTGGCCTCACTCCCACATATGTCCTCACTGGGAAGACAGGCTGCATCCAGCTGGCCCACTTCACCCTGTCTCCTGTGCGTCCTTTGTGTGTGTGTGTGTGTGTGTGTGTGTGTGTGTGTGTATGTGTGTGTGGGTACAGATATATGTGCATGCGTGCGATCGCCTGTGCGTGCGCTTGCCTATTTCTTCCACGGCCCCCCCCTCCCCCCCCCCCGCGTCCATCCATTTGCAGAAAGAGAGATTGGTGTCTCCAATTCACACACTGCAATCCATCTCTCGGTGGATGTAGGGGCGCCATCGGTGTGCGTATACCCGAAGAGTTACAGTCGCATGCTCTGATAAGAGCTCCCAGCTGTCAGAGTCGGAGTTAGCAGAACAAAACTGCTCCTCTCCTCCAAACAGCCCTGTCCTGTCTGTGTCTGTCTGACAGCCCCTGCTCTGCCCCGCTCTCTCCCCAATCCACCATCCGTCTGTACTGTTGCTGGGTGAATGGGCTGCCACCCTGCTACCTAATACAAAATCAGGAAAAGGAGTAGAATCAAATGAAATAAGTGCACAGTAAGCCTGTGCTCCACCAATGATGCATCTCCACTAGCATAGGTATACTGCTAACAGTTCAGACGTCCATTGTGTCTTAATGTTTGCATTTCATTTGAAATGCAGCGTCTGACATCTGAGGAAGAGCTTTGGCTCGAAACGGCACAGATAAATCTACGAGAGCTACGTGCTGATTCCTGTCTGTTTTTCATGCGTTTCATTTGAGCCATCTGCGATTGAAATGTTAATGTGTTAATGTGTGTAGAAATAGTTAGGTTCGCTATATAATATTGTTGGATTTTTCAGGGGATTTGCAAAACTATAAATTTTTGGAAAGGGTATTGTATAAGGAATCAGAAAGTCAATTTTTCCATTTGCCCAGATGTCTATTTGGCAGCCATCTTGGGTTGTACAAAATGGCAGCCGTAAAAACGTGTTTTGTAATATATTGGCTTCTAAATAAGCTGGAACATTGATTTTAACTGCCAAACCTAAAATTTCTGGGTCCAGGAATCCAATGGTGCCAACAACAATGAGGCAGAACAAACTAAAATGCATTTTAACATAGAACTACCTTTTATTGAGGAGTTAACAGATCATTTGTCTTATGAGTTTAATATTTAGCAAGTGTGAACGTTTCTGTGAGAACTATCTTCAGCATCATGACATGCTGTCTCGTTTAGACTGCAGTATGATCATGATTAAGCACCTTTTTTTATTAGACAGTCTCTATACATCATCATAATCCTCATCATCATCATCATCATCATCATCATTGCTTTCGTGCATCATGGCGTGACAATCGTCATTGTTCTTGCCCTGGCTGATGCACTGACACATGTTGGTACAGGCTGTTATCAGGCAGAATTGTTACACTCCGTTGAAAACTTCAGTGTGACATTGCTTCCACTGATCCACTGATTTCCATGGGGGAGGGAGATTCGATTTTAACATCATTGTTGATGCATAGCCATGACAACCATAGACAACAAATGACAACACAGAGCGAAGTGAAAGAGTAATCGTAGTAGGCTGTTGAACCAGGGGGGAGGTGGGGGTAGACTACTTTGTTACTTTGTTTTTACGACCAACTAGGCTACCAATTGTCCTCCTCTCAAGTAATCTGAGTTCCTAGAAGCTCTCGCAATGTCGCGTTGAATCAGTCAACTTTGGAGTGGGCAGATTCGAACACCATCAAAGTTGAGGGATTGTCTTGATGTGAGTCTTGGGTGAGTTAGCTGCACATACAAAGGAAGCAAGTGTTGACAGCATTCCTTCCATCACTTCTGCTTCATCCAAAAGCTTCCGCAGAGCATTGATATACTGTTACTGATACTGCTTTTTGACAAAGTGAATAACCATGAAGAAGCAGACACACTGCTTATCCACCTGATGCACAGTTGGTGTTCTAGTGCTAGTCACAGCAAACTATAAGCCTGGCATCGCCAGCCTGATCTTGTGAGCTCACATTCGATTTCACTCCGCAGATCAGTCTGGATATCCAACCGTTCTAATGGAATCCGCTCGAACAGAAATTTGTTTGTGCCAATCACAACTGTTTGTGTAATAAGGGGCGGGTTTAATAAGATGACGGAACAGAGGAGAGCCATAGAGACATTTTCCCTGATTGGTTGTAGGTCTATCCAATTGCGTACAGAGGCATTTTGATCTACGCCTGTTGGTAACGCTCCTTGGGAATCGGAAAGCGACTGAGTTTCTGGACCCTTCGCATTTATTCCACTATAACCTTCTTGACAGATACGGATGTTCTAGTGCTAGTCACAGCAAACTATCACCTTCCCGCCAGACATGGATGTTCTAGTGCTAGTTACAGCAAACTATGACCTCTTGCTGAAGAACAGGAAGGTGGCGGCTTTAGCTCAGGAGGTAGAGCAGGTCGTCCAATGATCGTAGGGTCGGCGTTTCGAATCCCGGCTCCAGATGACATGTCGAAGTGTCCTTGGGCAAGACACTGAACCCCAAATTGCTCCCATTGAGCAAGCTGCTGCAAACTCTAAGTAAAGAAAGAGCAAAGGCTTTGCCAGCCTTCCATGCATTCACTGGGGTTGACACCACGGGGAGGTTCTCCCATATAGGCAAGGCAACCTGGCTGCAGATCTGCTCTACAGATGCTTTTGGGTGAAGCAGAAGTGAGGGAAGGAATGCTGTCAAGACTGACTTCCTATGTATGTGCAGCTTACTCAGCCAAGGGTATCAACATTAATACAATCCCTCAACTGCGATGGCATCTCTTCTGCAGACATATGGCAGAAAGTGACTTCCTGAACACTCCCTCAACACTTAGAGCTCTGAAGCAGCACATCTTGAGAGTATATGTCCAAACAAGGGTATGGGCACAGGCAGTCATTGCTCTGCAGGATCTACAGCTGGGATGGTATGCTGAAACCAATGACCAGATCCTCCCAAACCCAAAGGCCATCATTGAGATGGTCCAATGAAAATGTAAATCTAACTGTTCTTCTGGCAGATGTTCCTGCAGAGCTAAGGAAGCCTGTACTGACGTGTCAGTGCAGCAGCCAGTGCCAGAACAATGATGATTCCAAACTTGAGATACACGAAAGTGATGATAATGATTATGATGATGTACAGAGACTGTCTAATGAAAACAGTTTCTTAATCATGATCATACTGTGGTCCAAACGTGCATGTCATGATGTTGAAGATGCTTACAGAAACATCCAATGTTCACACTTGCTAAATTGTAAGACAAATTATCTGTTAACTCCTCAATAAAAAGTATATTAAAATGCATTTCAGTCCATTCTACCTCAATTGTGATGGCATCATTGGATTCCTTGACCCTGAAAATGTATGTTTAGCAGGTAAAATCAATGGACCTCATTCCTGAACATTTTCTTAAGTGTCTTCTTAAATGTCTTCTTACGAACTTCGTAAGACCAACCCTAAGAAAGATCTCCGCTGGATTCATGAACGTGTGGAAATGTGTTCTTAAACCGCTAAAGTGTTCTCAGCTGTGTTACCCCAAATGAGGAATGCCACTGCTTCTTAAGCTGAACGTGCGTTCTTGTACACCTGAATTTGCATACATAAACGCCCCGCCAGCTCCTAACTACAGGGTCGTGTGCACACAGAAAAAGTTCCCAATTGACATGATTGATGTTCAAGTTCATGTGCAAATTTGACGTTTTATTCGTCACATGCAACATACCGGTAAAATGAGCAGTGAGATGTTTCTCCGCTGGCTCTTACAACGTGCACACTAAGCTTAAGCAAGGTGGGAAAAAATCCCAGATAAGAAAGCATTCAGGAATGCTAGAATTGTCCCGGGAACTTCGTAAGTGGAGTTGGGTTAACCTTTTCTTAACTGCGTTCAGGAATGAGCACCATTGATTTTCTGATTCCTTAGACCCTTATACCAAATACCCTTTCCAAAAATGCATAGTTTTTCAGATCCCCCAAAAAATCGAATGAAAGTTAAAATCAAAATATAATGAACCTGACCGGATGTTAAAGGAATATAGACAGGCATGAACTTCAGTTAGGACATGACAGAGATACTCACAGAGAAACACTGCTGCTTGCTCCCTCAAACTACTGTTTGACGCGAGCAGGCATGAGAACATACAGTGTTACCTACACACACAAACACGTCTCTCTCTCTCTCTCTCTCTCTCTCTCTTACACACATACACACACACACACACACACATACATTCACAATCTCACAAACACACATATCCTGCATAATAAGAAAGCGGTTCTAGCCTGATGCTGTTTTCTTATTGTGTGTCAATCTCTTTTCATTCCTTCCCACACAGCACAGTAATTATTTGTGTATAACAGATGCTGTAAGAATGCCCTGCTCTCTATGGGAGCGAGAGAGAAAACATAAGCACACTCATTAAGTGAAATTGCTTGCGGGGGCGTAAACCAAGCAGATATATTGCTTCTAATTTGAAAAAAGCCAAATGTTTTATTCATTTGGGTGCACGGGCATAAAAAACAGAGTGTGATGTTCATCATTATGTGAAAAACAGAAAGACAATGGTACTTGCCACAACTCATTAGGCTTTATTCAGCATTCTATAATCTCTCTCTGTCTCTCTCTCTCTCTCTCTCTCTCTCTCTCTCTCTCTCTCTCTCTCTCTCTCTCTCTCTCTCTCTCTCTCTCTCTCTCTTTGGTCTGGTGAGTGACTCCAACTAAACTCTAACTTTGTAAAACGGCGTGGAGCCAAGGGGTGTAGTAGCTTTAAAGCCCGCAAGTAGACAGTTCATGTCATGCCTGGGTAGAGAAAGAAGCGTACCATAACAGGTACTTTGAGAGCAGCTGTCAGTTTTCTTTGATGCGATGAAATGCTCTAACGAAGCGTACTGCTGGTTAAAAGAACTGGTTGCCATGGTGCACCAGGTCGTTAAGGTGTAACAATGCATGCAGCTCTTGTCTAACATTAGAAAGGTAGAAGATAGGCTCACGTCAGTTCCCAACAGCGATGTGTCCCCCCACATTGTGTTGAGGGTGTAATGACCCTTACACCAAGTCATCTGTGCAGCATTTTACTCAAAGTTGTTTTTATGACATTTTATTCCCACTTAGTGCTGTCTTTTTTATGTTGTTATCAACCAAGATCTCATCGAAAAAGTCATAGAGCCCATATAACCGTTTTAACTCGTCATATGTGTCGAGTACCATACTATTCGGGATCTCAGTGGTCAAGCTGCAGTTCTTAGAGTTATTCACTCTCAGGCACTCCTCTCCTAGCCTGGCGTCACCATCCTGATCACGTGAGGTCACTTGCTCTCCACAGATCAGTGTGGACTTCTTCTCATCCACATCAATTTCTAGAAATCACATTTTAACTGGGCCAATGTGGTTAAAATGTGATTTCTAGAAATCGATGTGGATAGGAAGAAGTCCAAACTGATCTGTGGAGAGCAAGTGAGCTCTCCAGTGGGGAGGCAGCCACTGATTGGTTCCCGTAGATGATGCGTGAAAATGAAATACAGCCCGCTGGCAAAACAGTCTCCCGAAGCAACGAGCGATAGGTTAACGTAGAATAAATACAACCATAAGTGCAGTTATTGCAGAAATAGACTCAACTAGAAATGTGCAATTTGGGAAAATTGCAAGTGTGGTTGAAATTGGTTTTGGCGCAGCGTTATTCAAATAAGCAAAAATGGCAGAAAATGTAGAAGACGCAAATGGGCGTGGCAAATATGGGGAGATGCATGGGCGTGGCCAATATGGGGAGATGCGTCATTATCCAAGGAATCCTGCGAAAAAGAAAATTAGAAGAAATTTTGATTTTACAACCTATGGTTCAAGAGTTACAGACCAAAAGGTAAAGTGGGCTGTTATAGCGCCACCGTGAGGTCCATCAGTGTAATTATTTTTTTCCTGAGTAGGACTCTTGACTGTTAACCCAGTACCAAGTTTGGTAACTGTAGGCCTTAAGGTTTCCGAGAGAAAAATATTTGAACTTGAGATTTTCCCTATTCCCACTCAAGTCAATGGGGAATTTTTATTCACTAATAAATTAATATAAATTAAACTATCTAAGATATTGCTTAGCAATAAGGAAGCACACGATTCCCAATGAAGCCGGTCGATTGGACATATGACTCATGTGTGTGCCGTTAGAACTGTGGGAGGAGTAGCGTGGCAAACTTTTGGAGTTGCTCTAGATCCAAACCAAACAAACAAACAAACAAACCAAACAAACAAACCAACAAATAAAGTTGACCAAGTACTAGAGTGAGTTGACCTTCGGGGCAACCACACTAATAACAGCAATTTAAACATGAACAAGAGTATGCACTAGCTAGAAGTCCAGACGGTTTCACAAAGGTTTTTCTTTTTTGGGGGGCGGGGGTTGAAAAACCAGAGCTTGCTTTCCTCAGCACTGGTCCACAGCACTTGATCTGTATCAACACATGGATAAGATGTCCACCTTCCTGAGAACTGCTACCTTTAGGGGCTCTAGTTTATGTCCCAAGCGCCTTATCAGTGAAGGACCTGTTATTTTCAAGGACATTGTGGAAGAGCTCTCTTATCCTGTTTGTTTGTTTGCTCTCTCTCTCTCTCTCTCTCTCTCTCTCTCTCTCTCTTTCTCTCTCTCTCCCTCTCTCTCTCTCTCTCTCTCTCTCTCCCTCTCCCTCTCTCTCTCTCTCTCTCTCTCTGTCCATCTCCCTCTCTCTCTCTCTCTCTCTCTCTCTCTCTCCATCTCCCTCTCTCTCTCTCTCTTCTCCCTCTCTCTCTCTCTCCCTCCCTCTCTCCCTCTCTCTCTCTCCCTCCCTCTCTCTCTCCCTCTCTCTCTCCATCTCTCTCTCTCTCTCTCTCTCTCTCTCCCTCTCCCTCTCTCTCTCTCCCTCTCTCTCTCTCTCCCTCTCTCCCTCTCTCATGGTCATCTAACAAGCTTTCATATGTGTGCTGAAACTGGGGATGCAAATGAAGTGGAGGAGTCCGCACACCAGAGAGAGAGAGAGAGAGAGTGCATATTTAATTTGCTCTGCTTATCGGCTTGGTGATGCTGTGGAGGACAGGTGGGTGGGCTGGAGGTTGTGGATGCAGCCTCGCTGCCATCATGAAGCCATTAGAGTGAACAGCAGCTGGCAGACACACACCATAAACCAGTCAACGCATCCCAGGAGGACACCCATTATTTCCTCACAATCAGATCTGTGCGTGTGTGTGTGTGTGTGAATCTTCAATAGGACTACATTCCTGCTCAGGAGGAGTGTCTCCCGTTCTCTTGGTTTATACTGGAACTCGGCCACTGACTTTGCTCATGACATACAAGGGTTTGGAAGAGAGAGTAATTTTAGACTGGAATAATGATTAAGATCATTACCAAAAGATTGTTTGCGCCGTCGACTTAATTACAGTGCATATAAGAACATAAATTTGGTGAATGTGCAGTGCTAGCATTAAATGGGTAAACCCATAATTGAACAAATCAATTGATTTGACTGATGATCTTCGTACAAATAGAGGAATCGGAGACTGCGTTATTGTAATGGGAAAGTTTCTCTATTATACTGCACATATTCAAGCTAATCGTTTTCCATCTTCACTCTCCTCCCTCCCTCCTCCCCCTTCTTCCGTCAATCCCTGACATTAGTTTTCAGGGGAGGTACCGGAGAACAAGGTGAACATAGTGGTGACCAACCTGACGGTGAATGACAGGGACCAGCCACACAGCCCCAACTGGAATGCTGTGTACCGGATCACCGGCGGCGACCCGGGTGGACACTTCACCATCCGCACCAACCCCGTCACCAACGACGGCATGGTCACTGTGGTCAAGGTAACGGCGATAACCAATTTAGTGCTGCCGAAATAATTTGCGACGATTGCACTTCAGCGGTTTAGGGCTCCACTGTGAATTGCCTGTGATAACCATGACATCACATTCACCAGGCCTCTCTCTCTTTCTTTCTGTCTGTCTGTCTTCCCCGGTCTTTTCCCCTCTTTCTCTCTCTCTCCCTCTCTGTCTCTCCCTCGTTTCCTGTCTCCCTTTCTCTCCCCCCCCCCCCACCCCCACCTCGCTAGTCGGTGGACTTTGAGATGAACCGGGCCTTCATGTTGTCAGTGGTGGTCTCCAACCAGGCCCACCTGGCAAGTGGGATCCAGTCATCCCTGCAGTCCACCGCGGGGGTCACCATTTCGGTCCAGGATGTCAACGAGCCCCCCGTCTTCCCGGTCAACCCCAAAGTCATCCGTTTCGAGGAGGGCGTGCCAGCGGGGACGACCGTCATCGATTTCTCCGCCTCCGACCCCGACCACTTCATCCACCAGACCGTCAGGTAGGGGCTGTCCCAGGGTCGCCTATAGAGGCTCCAGTCCACGTAACACACACACACACACACACACACGTGTGCTATGGTCACTCACTTCCTGCTTTTGTGCTTTAAAGCAGTCATTCGAATGCATGCACAACTATGTTCACTGTAGATGTCTGAGATCTTCTTTGGCCGAGCCCAGGAGAGAAACTGAACTTCATGATTCGGCTTTTTTATTTAATTTCTTTCTTTTTTTTTAGCTCAGAGCCGCTCACCACAAAGCTGTCACTCCACTGCAGTGACATTCTAAACTGACCCCCATTCAGGAGCAAGGTCCAATCGTTCTTTTGTTGCCTGGAGACAAGGTTGGAGAGGTCATCATGTAATGAGATGGACCCGCCGCTCCTCATCGATCCCTCTCTCCTCTCCGAGCACGGGGCCGAGCCCCTGGGGCGGGGTGGCACGCCGGGCGCCGTGCCATCTCAGCATCGACCCGGCGTGGCATTCCTGGAGAGAACTCCCACAGGGTCAAAGGGCACCCAGCCACTCCCCTTTCCAGATTCAGTGCCGATGAATCGATTCCACTTGACATGTCTGTCCACCGAGGCCCTCTCTGAATGTTAGAGAATTGATGGGCGGAAGATGAACTTTAAAAAATTTGCCTTTTTTGGGAAATCGAATCCATTCAATCTGCAGTGTTTAGTTCGGCGACGTTGTTTACTTCTCGGAGAGAAATAACTCTTTCTCTCTCTCACTTCCCGCATCACTCTCTCTATTCCTGCTTTGACCCTCTCAGTCAGTGTGTGTGCGCGTGCGTGTGCGTGTGTGTGCGTGTGTGTCTGTTATTGACGGTCGCTCAAAGCATCTGTCCTCTCAAGAGATGTCTTGGCTGCAGACAGGCAGCTCATGTTCAGACAGCCTGCTGATTCACTTAGCTGACCTCACACACACACACACACACACGCACGATTGGGGGGGAAATGTGCTGTGTGTGCGTGCGTGTGTCTGTCAGTCTGACACCTGAGTCAGTGACTCTCTCTTTGACATTTTGTCATTTTCCTAGTTATTCCTCCTCTGTGCACCAGTCTGCCAGCCCTGTCCATCTGTGCGATGTGGTTTGCAAGTGTTAACTGGGGAGGAGTGAGTGTCATTAGGGGATGGATGGAGATGGGTTTAGCTGTCTGCCATTATCCCCTGACATCTCTGTTGGCACTATGACCTGTGTCCGCCCCCAACGCCTTCTTCTAATCAGCCCACTTCTCCTCATCACCACAAGTACACCTTCTCTCCTCTCCCCTCCTTTCCTTCCTGTTCACTCTCTCTCTCTCTCTCTCTCTCTCTCTCTCGTCACCGTCTCCATGCTATAAAAAATACCTTCACAGCAGGTTCATGTGATGCAGGGACAGAAATATAGACATGTACCCGTGAAAACACGGAGTGCTAGCCTACAGGGAGTTGATCACACCTTCATAGTAATTAACCTTTGCTCAAATGCTCATCAATGCACTTTCAGAAAGTAACACTTAATTTGCAATAAAACTGTATCCAATTAGTGGACTTTATTTGTTTAATTAAAGTGCATAAATGCATAACAGTTTGAAACTTTAATTAAAAGTTTCAAACTGTTACATTTTGTGACGTGAGCTGTCATCTGCTTTAGAATATTGAACAGCAGAGTACAGTTGTTGTTTTGCAGGTAGGCATTACATGTAGGCATGTATTCTGTCGATGCAAATTGGTTCCTACAATAATACCTTGTGTGGTCACCAAGAACTGTAGACATATAGAATGTAACTATACTATAAGAGTATGAAGTGAGGGAGGCATTCACCATTCTATTCCAGCAGATTCCTTTATTTGCTCTTTGATCCCCTTGTATTACTGTGTGTCATGGTTTGTTTGCTGCCAATCATTAGAGGTGTTCCCATGTGTGTGTTTGTGTGGACAGGTACTCTAAGCTGTCAGACCCTGCCAACTGGCTGAGGATCAACAGGACCAACGGTCAGATCACCACCCTGGCCGAACTGGACAGAGAATCCTTCTATGTCAAGAACAATATCTATGAGGCCACGTTCCTGGCTGTGGACAATGGTAAGTCTGGTAAGTGAGTATGTATTGTGTTCAATCAGGGGGAAAGAACCACAAAAGCTGTGAGTTTCATGGGAGTGAGTTTCATGAGTTTCACAATTCAGATCCAGAGGCCTGATCAGTCTCAACCTCAGTGTTCCGCCCCTTGTCTCAGTTTGACGGACTGCTGTGCTCTGTGTGTGTGTGTGTGTGTGTGTGTGTGTGTGTGTGTGTGTGTGTGTGTGTGTGTGTGTGCGTGTGTGCGTGTGTGTGTGCGTATGCTCCCAGATTTAAGTATCTGCCTGTAACAGGTGAGCACTGGCCAAGCTGCGGTGGCCAGCTATGAAATAAAACCAATCGACCCAAACCATTACAAATCTAGAGTTACCTGCTCTCGCTGTCTGACATGGGAGGCTCAAGTGTTTCATAAACCACAGTGATGTTAAGGGACTAGTTTGGTGGGGAATGAGCTCCACTGCCCTCAAACGCGAGTTTGGTATAACTCTAGAGTTACTAGAGAGACACTTTATAGAGTGTCGGCTGCATATTGATTCCAAAATGCCAACGCTAATATGAAGATATCCTGTTCGACTTTGTCTGAAGATTTTGTACTCATTCTGCTCAACCGAGGGGAACTGCAGCAAAGTGTCTAGTCAGTCGTTCCAGACAAGCCAGTCGATGGCCCTGGCAGACCGAGGCTGTGGACCTTTAAATAGTTGATGCACTCGTTAATGTGTGATAGAAAAGACTCCTCAGTGATGAGATTGGATGAACTCCGCATCTGCAATGCAGTCCAAGTTATAAAGTAGAGAAAGGTCGACTCTGAAAGGTCTGCCTTAGTGATGTTCAGCCGGCCAGGACATCAAGCCTACGCCAGAATTGAGCGTCTCAAACATTGACTGTACTGTAGATAATGGTGTAGTTGATTTTATTAATGTATTTTTTTTACCTATCTAAAGATTAACTTACTGAACTGGTCTCAATGTTAGTCACAGAGTAGGAAGTGTTTGTTGCTATGGTGGTTGTCGGCATATTCACACATCCTGATGGTGGTTGTTGTCATAATCATACTGACTGTACCTGTAAATTCTGTTGTTTTGATTTTTTGCTGTCCCGGTGTCACTTGAACTGGTTGAGTCAGGACACAGTGTGTTTCTCCTCAGTGTATTGTAAAGAACAGACCTGGTATGAAGGAGCATGTGTAGTCTTGTGAAAGCCTCTCCGAATCTCTGTCCTCTGGGAGAGCTGATGCCAGACATGGGGAGTGAAATATTTATTTCGTCTCATTTGTTATGTCTGTCCTCACTGGGAGAGTTTTAACAATATATGTCTGTGGAATCTTCACCCCCACCTCTCTCTCTCTCTCTCTCTCTCTCTCTCTCTCTCGCACGGTCTCTCTCTTTTATAATATATCACTGTCTTTTTCGCTATCACTATCTCCATCTCCGTCTGTCTTCTCCTTTCAGAACATCTCCCCCGGGGGAAATTCAATTCCGATCAAAAGATCTTCCGCAGGATGTGAGGTGCTGTTTTGTCACCTCACTCCGTCTCTCTTCGCCCCTCGCTCAGGTTCCCCTCCAGCCAGTGGAACAGGCACCCTGCAGATCTACCTGATAGATCTGAACGACAACGCTCCGGTGCTGATGCCCAAGGAGGCCCAGGTGTGCGAGCGCGCCAGGCCGAGCTCCAGGGTCAACATCACCGCCTCCGACGCCGACATAGACCCCAACGTGGGGCCCTTCGTCTTCGAGCTGTCCTCCTACCCCCAGAACGTCCGGCGCAACTGGACCATCTCCCGCCTGAGCGGTAAGAGAGGCCGCCCCGCGTCGTGTGACGGGGCTTTTCAGTGGAACCATCGCGGCCTCGTCAGGATATTTGCATGAGATCGGTTTGACCTCGTATGACCCGTGTCTGACGTACGGAGGGATGAGGAAGCGGGGTGTGACAGATGTCACCGGGCTCACGGGGAATTCACCCGGCGACTCGTGTCGACCTACGCCCCGTGGTCTGTGACAAAAATCTGATCTGTCATGTCCCCGCACTCTGATAGACGAGAGGCCGTGCTCGTACTGCAGATGGATGAGTTGCCTCAGTTCTGCCGAGGACAATTCAGATCTAGAGGCTTGATGTCTCAACCCCAGTGTTTCGCCCCCTGTCTCAGTTTGACGGACTGCTGTGCTCTGTGTGTGTGTGTGTGTGTGTGTGTGTGTGTGTGTGTGTGTGTGTGTGTGTGTGTGTGTGTGTGTGTGTGTGTGTGTGTGTGTGTGTGTGTGTGTGCTCAGGTGATTACGCCCAGCTGAGGCTGAAGATCCCCTACCTGGAGTCGGGGGTGTACGACGTCCCCGTCACTGTGTCCGACTCGGGGAACCCGCCCCTGTCCAACAGGTCTGTGATCAGGGTGAAGGTGTGCCCGTGTGACGAGGACGGAGACTGTACCACCACCGGAGCTGTGGCCGCCGCTGGCCTGGGGACCGGCGCCATCATCGCCATACTCATCTGCATCATCATACTGCTTAGTGAGTAGAACACACATAGATACAGTACACTATATATATGAAGAGTTAATTTGCAAAAACAGATATGTGCATTTTGATACATTTTGATAAATCATTTTTTCAATCAAATGTCAACATTAAATATCAATTAAATTACAGTTGGGTTGTTTTGATTAAATAAAGAAGACTCTTCTTTACGTAATCAAAACCATCAAACTGTTATTTAATTGATATTTAATGTTGACATTTGATTGAAAAAATGATTTATCAAAATGTATCAAAATGCACATCTGTTTTTGCAAATGAACTCTTCATATATATATATATATATATATGTATATATATATATATAAATATATATATACCTGTATTAAACAGTCAGTAACTGTGTGCCTTACTGTGTGTGTGTGTGTGTGTGTGTGTGTGTGTGTGTGTGTTTATTACAGCCATGGTGTTGATCTTTGTGATGTGGGTGAAGAGGAGGGAGAAGGAGCGCCAGGCCAAGCCTCTCCTGATCGACCCCGAGGACGACGTCAGAGACAACATCCTGAAGTACGATGAGGAGGGAGGAGGAGAGGAGGACCAGGTACACGCACACACACACACACACACACACACACACACACACGCAGCTATGATGATAATTAGAACGAGGGCGACGATGACACACACCGCTAATACTGGCGTCCTCAGAGACTAGCTCACAGAGCCCATCTGCTGTCCCACTGCAGGACTACGACCTGAGCCAGCTGCAGCAGCCCGAGTCTCTGGACCACATCATCAGCAAGCCGTCGGGGGTGCGCCGGGTGGACGAGAGGCCCGTGATCTCCGAGTCCCAGTACCCGGTCAGACCCAGCCTTCCCCACCCCGGAGACATCGGAGACTTCATCCACGACGTAGGTCCCCCCGCCCCTTGGACACCTTCACCGTGATCCGTTCTTCACTGATGTCGACAGCGCCGGCCATCTGGGTGTGAAGGAGCCAGTTTGTCATGCTGACCCCCCCCCCCCCCCCCCCCATCCCTCTCTGTCTGTCTTAGGGTCTGCGGGCAGCCGACAACGACCCCACGGCCCCTCCCTACGACTCCCTGCTGGTGTTCGACTACGAGGGCAGCGGCTCCACGGCCGGCTCCGTCAGCTCCCTCAACTCCTCCAGCTCGGGGGACCAGGACTACGACTTCCTCAACGACTGGGGCCCGCGCTTCAGGAAGCTGGCCGACCTGTACAGCGGAGGGGACGACGACTGAGGACGGGGAGGGTGTCGGGGGCACGGAGGGTGCGGGGGTAGGGGGTGGGGGTGGAAGGCGCCTTGAAACCACGGGCAGGGTCCCAAGAAGAGCTCAGTGGGATGCTGTAGGTCCACAGTGGACATGTGAGGACTGGACCCTTAGGCTGTGCTCTAGAGCCTGCCTCAGCGCCCTCACAAGGTTCTGCTGTGACTCAACTGTACTCTGGCTTTTTTAAGTGGCAAGTTTTTAGTGTGTAGTTGATTTTGTTTGTTTTTCTCGTGCCACCGGACCTCTCAAGCTACATGGAGGGGAAGTGAGGTCATTCTGAGAGTGTTGACTCTTTATTGCTTGGTGAATAAAAACAAACTTTACAGAACCATCTTTCTTTTGAGTGTCACAAAAAAAGGCACTTTGCAACTCTTTCTGTCAACTTGAAATTCATTAGAACAGAAGCACTGTCGTCTTATAAAGTGCCTTTTGTGGTGTGTTTTGTATGGAACTCCTGCTATCTCAGGGTCGGTTGCCATTCGAGCGGTTTCAGGCGGCACGTTCCCTCATAACCCCCACAGCCCCGACCCCAGCCAGCTCAGCACCCTCTCTGCTCATCACCACAGTGCTGACAGAACTACCCTGCAGCAACACAGATGGGGAAAGGAGGAAAGCAAGGAAGGGAGGGAGGGAGGGAGGGAGGGAGGGAGGGAGGGAGGGAGGAAGGAAGGAAGGAAGGAAGGAAGGAAGGAAGGAAGGAAGGAAGGAAGGAAGGAAGGAAGGAAGGAAGGAAGGAAGGAAGGAAGGAAGGAAGGAAGGACACTAACAGGGCAGACTGTAGGAGATTATCAACCAATAGATTCCAAACCTGACCCAATTGAAGGGTTTTTGAGTGAAGCGAGGCAACCCTCTGTTAGGAGGATCTGATTTGTCCATCAAATCAGGCATTGTCTGGTCAGCACTACTCACTGATGTTATTTGTGACCATTTTTATAAATGTGGGGGTTTTCTAACTAAGCGGAGAATGCCTGCCTTTCTTCTAGGAAACCATCTAGTCTAGGAGCATTTACGTTCAGACGCTTGCCTGCCCTGTATGGTTTTGTGTTGCTTTCCACACTGTAAAGCTTATATAGGCATGATCTGACTAGTGGGATGATTCGACAGTGGGACTTGGAAAGAAGGCACTGGAAGTAAAGCATTTGAAGGATTTTTCTCGCCTTGAACATTCCCATTTTTTTAGGTCAAGAAAACTATTAAGAGGTGCATGATTTTTTTGTTTTCCAAAATGTTTTACTCAATGCACTTGTTGCTATGTGGTGAGAATGTGAAAATAGTCAGCGAAATATATGAATATACTCTGTATAAAGACACTAAAAAAGGAAAATGCTGTAAGATACCTATTTTTGAAGTATTCATGAAACACATTGCTGCTCTCTTGCTCTTCAGTGGGCTAAGTGATGTTTTAGTCCAGCCATTTTCAGTGTGTGTGCGTGCGTTTTGTTTTTTGTACATTATTTCTTTCCATTTTGGTCAAGATGATGTAGATTTGATTATGTTTCTGCTGATCTATTTGTTATTTTTTATTTTGCTGATTGTTTTCTAAGATTTAAGAAAAGCTTAAAAATTCCTGTTTTTCTATGTCAAATGCTGCCCTCCCCTCTCGTGTCTTTGACAAACGCATATCTTCTATTGGTCTCTGAGATTATGGACAGCTCAACAAACATGCCTGCTGATAGTTGTTCTATTATTCAGTGTATCTGAATTATTTTCTTCATTCATCTAGATACTGGATATGTGCTTTAGAAAATAAATGAGACATGTTTTGAAAATGTGGGAATTCATTTTCTTGAATATTGGACAACCCATTGTTCAGATACAAATTCTCAATAAAAGCAGTAGGGAAGAGATTTGTGCATCAACCTGTCCTGCGGTTCATTAGTTCTCTTCACATCAGTCGTCTGACTAGACTGGACTTAGTTTGTGTTTTCCTTTCTATCATTTGGGAGTCTTCACTCTGCCAGAGTGGTGGTCAGACTGAAGGCGGAGATGATAACCCTTCTTTGGAGGATGATCAGTGGACCCATCGCCTTGCGTTCTTCCCTCCTACTCCTCTCTCTCTCTCTGTGGCCTGGAGGAAGTAGGAGTACTCAGCTTAGGTCAGGAAGTGCATTTGTGTCCATCCTTGTGATTTCAATTAGTCAGCCAAGGCCCCAAAAACCCGCTGGGGATTTAAGGGGATTTAATCCTCCCCGGCTGTGTGTCTATCAATTAGCCACACCATTAATCCCCAGGACGTAATCTCATTAGATGAAGCGCCTTAAATGAGACACCCGGAGAGAGGGGGAGAGAGAAGCAGAGAACCACATGAAGCGCTGTGTAGAGATGCAGGTCAGCTCTGTGGAGCAACGAGGATGAGGAAGGATGGAAGTGGGCTCAAACGAGGGAGGGAAAGGTAGAGTGGGAGATAGAATGGAAACATCTCAAACGTTTGCTGGGCCAATTCAAAACAGAGCCTAAAAATACTGTAAAAAAAATCATCTCCACCGACATGTGTATTGTACTATACGAAGACATTGCTGAATTCCATACTGTAGGTCAATGACAATAATGAAGACTCACTGTCAAGTTCCTCAGATTTAGGCCACATCCACACGTACATGGTTATTTATGAAAACATGTACTATTTTCTCTGCATTTTTTCTCTGCAAGGACACCTTCCGAGGTGGAGATCTGTAAAAACTTGAAGTGGATTTGTGGGGAAGGGTAACCAACTCCCAAAACTCAACAATTTTATTACAATAAAGAAAGTACACTCTCAAAACATTTTTATTACAGAATCTGCAGAGAAATTACCCATTGTCCCAGATCCCAGATCGCCCAGATCCCAGACTGGTAGGCAACTTGCTTCACGTGCTGCACCAGTGATTCTTGCATTGGTGGAATGCGTTCCATTGTTTTGTTCTTCTGGCAGAACAACTCTCTGTCTTATCATAAAGGATGACAGTGTAGCGCTCCAGAAGCTGGAAGTGTTAGCCATCTATAGTCACAGGAGTGTATGGATTTGCTGCCATGTAGTTGAAGGCCTGGGTAACCTCAGGGTAGGACATCCATGCCACCCATGCTGACTTTTTCTCCTTCCCACAGAATGCTGAGGATGAGTCATAGCCTGTGTAACAGTGGAAGATTGGAAGCGCTGTAGACTCTTTGCCCAGAGCGTGGCAGATGGTATTTATATGAAGATACATATAGCTCTTGCCAGTGCCAAAAGCGACCCAGATGTCTGCAGTTGGATATTTGTTGAGCAGGGCATGGAACTTGCCGATAAGTTTAACAACAACATTCGTATCCATATGGACAAGTCTGCGGTTAACACGTACTGTGGAATTAGCGGCCAGAGATCAGTACAACAAGTACCAACAGACTGTGATCAGGGACCGCACACACTCCATTCATGAGCCCATCAAAAAGAACTCACTGCCTCTCTTCAGATGCCCAACTCCCAAGACCAAGCAGGCAGGGCACATTGCAATGTTGCAAAGATGATGTGGCCCTCTTCTCCCGATTATATATAGCCACGTAACACAGAGAGGGCGACATGAGCACCTTCTTTAAGCATGAAAACCATCCAGACCCTCCCTCTCTATCTGACAGAGCTGGGAACGTCCTGACACAGACGACACAACCAGAACCTCCATGTACTTTTGATGTCAAAGTACTCGACAGAGCTGCTGTGGTAGCCTGGTATGACCATCCCGATCTAGCGAGCTCACTGCTTCGCTCCACAATATCGGTCTGGCCTTTGCCCCATAGAGAGCGATTATGTGGGAGAGGGTATTGCCTTGACAGACAAACACCTTCAGCCAATGAGCGTTCAGCAAACTTTTGCCAAATCCAGTCAGAAGAAGGGCAAAAAACTTATTTTCCACCGAGAAACTCCACTAGTGCATACTCTTGTTCTTGTTTAAGTGTTGTGACTAAGTCTATTTCTGCAATAACTGCACTTAGAGCTGTGTTTATTCTTCTAACGTTAACGTTACCACTCGTTGCTTCGGGAGCCGCCATGTTTGTTTAGCGAGTGGCAGGGACACAAACAAATCAGGGGCTGCTTTCCACTGTGGGGCGGGACAGCAGTTAAAACGCAGTCCCTGATTGGCCCGGTATGGTCTGGATTTTGGCATAATCGCTCTGGAGGAGGAGAAGGCCAGACCGTTCTGCGTTAGTGAAACAGAATGTGAGCTCACGACAACGGGATGGTCGTACCCGGCTACGGTTGTGGTGCACTTCCTGTCAACTACCAACCTAACCACTTTTGATGAGTATGCCAATTGTGATGAGCACCTGCGCCATTTCATCAGTGAGCAAAGGGCGAATCCTCCTGATGTTGTAGAGCATGAATCTGCAGGAGTGTGTGACGGATGTGATATGTGCAGAAAACGACAGTTGGTCATCCAGGGTCACACCCATTGTATGACCTAAACTGGTAGAGCAATTATCAGACTTTCTCAAAAGTGCTAGTTTTGTCAACTAAACATGCATTTTCCCTTTACTACTCCTTTAATTAAGAAGTCAGACATTATCACACTACTGCCCCAGCAATATAGTCAGAAAAAAGAGAGAAGCAAAGTGAAGTTGATTTTTAGCTTAGTGGTGCACCAACCAAGAGCTTGGTTCTTGGCAACTGGCCAGCACTTTGTGTGTTGTAAATAAAGTTCCCGTTTTCAAATGCATCTAGCCCCACTCTTTTCATTTTGTCCCCATAAAAAGCCCAAGTCTCCTGGGCCAGCAGTGGGAACAATCCAATCTGAAAATGACTCGGACCGCCGGGTTTTGGTGCTGGTGCCTGCTGGGTAATTGACTGTTTACAATTTAGTGCTGATGGGAGTTGCTTCCATTCAGGCAAGGCGCTGGGAAGGCCTGTTCTCCAGGCCTTTTCTGCTGACACAGCGGATCCCTCCTGCTATTTTAAGACCAGGTCATGAATAGGATCAAAGCCAAAGAATCAATTTGATGTTACTACCCACTACCCAGAGTGGAGAAAGTCCCTGCTTTGCACTTATCAGCCGTCCTGGGGATGTGTGAATTATGAAGTGGTGAGAGGCGCAGAACAAACCACAGATGGGCTCACTGTCCTGGTGATAAGAACCCACCTGTCAAACTCGGTGTTTATGTAAATACATGGAGCAACTCACAGACAATGAGGCCTATACTGCATTAGATTTCTCAGGGCTTCGTAACCCCTCCCCTCCCCCCCCCCGCCATTAACATGCCGCCTTACGGACCACTGCTGCTGACTCCTTTTCTGGCCTCTGCATCCATCCAATCCCATTTCCATTCGTCAGCATCACTCCGGCATGCAGACCAGTGCTTTACATGAATAATTGATGCGTACCAGAGTGATTAGTATAAATAAATAATTGCCCACCACACATGTGTAATAGTAGTGAGTCAGGATAATGGGTAATGATATTACAATAACATGATGGAGAGTTATGCCAACATAGCTGGTCTTATGCCTACTGGAGGCTAGTTCGTGACAATATGTCTGCATTTGCCTGATTAGAATCGATCCAGCAAACAATTTTTAGTTCCCAGAACGTTCTGGGAAAGTTATTTTTTGGTTCTGTAGAAAAACAAAAGATGGTTGGTTCTCCTGTTTAATGGAACATGAACCTTTTATGTAGGTTGCATTTAGGTGTGCAAGGAACGTTCTTACTTAAGTTCTTAAGTACTTACTACGTACTTACAAAAAAAATCCCTGAATCTTCTTAAGTTCTCCTCAGATTAAAATGGAATGTTTTCATGATATGGAGGTTGCATTTAGGTTTAAGAAGAACATTTTAGGTGCATGTGTGTGCATGTGTTTAGGTTCATACAGTAGCCCTGGCTGCTCCTCATGGTCATTGTTTGACCTTATCTGTAACACAAAAATAGTACAGTAGTTACTGTATATTCTACACATCTACCCAAGCACTGTGTACCTTCAATGGCACTGGATTGTCATTGGTCAGATAGTAGAAAAATGTACATTTTTTTATGAAAAAGTTCACTTTAAGAGTACAAGTGAGAACACATTTTAATTAACAGATCCCTGCTTTGTCAGCCTAAACACAGTAAAATTGCAGTATTTTCTGATTAATCAGAAAACATATAGTAGAAATCTACATTCTAATTAGACAATTTAAGGGGAAATTACTGTATAATTGTAATTTATCTTTAACAGTGTAGTAAGCTTGAAGAAGCTAATAAAGTAAATTATAAAGTTATAACATGCTTGCCTTTTGATGATTTTTCATCCTGTTTTATTTATTTAACATAGTAAAATAAGAACGTTCTGGTGACAGTTTGATTAGTTGTAACCAACTTTCTAATGTTCCAGAACGTGTTGGAAGGTTCCAATAAAGAAAAAAAAAGGTTCTTGAAAAATAAAATAAACCAAGAACCTTGAACAAATATTACAGACATTCTGTATTAATTGCATTCCTTCAGCAGTGCACATTTAAATGTGTGCTTTATGTTCCCATCAGAGAGACTCACAAAACAGTTTGTGCATTATTCAGTTTTTTCTTCTGAATATGGTACAGTAATTGTACTTCAAGGAAGGTGCATTTGAGGTCTGTAACTGCATAGAGAAAGCCAGTGCATTGCCATTTATCCTCAATGGGAGTTCTTTGTTTCAAAGATGGGCATACTTTCATTTAGGCTATGGTAAGCATTGACCAACTGGTAGCCATAGACTTGATAGGAGTCAAACTGGTCTTGGGGATTGTGAGTTGTTTGGTAATGGGACTGTCATTCCATGACTTTCAGTCATAATGAACCAAAGCCTGCTTGTCTGTATAAAACAGTGCACACATGTAGAAGGGATCGGCCAGGCATCAGTGCATGTGTGGTTAACAAAGAACCCTAGAGCATGTTTGTGACAATAAGACATTCACGGTTCTAGGGCCTGGTAGACTCCACCCATCAGACAAAAATGCAGCTTGAAGCTGCAGGTGCCTCCTCCCATAGGCTTGGTCACACACCTGTTTCAAAGTGTGCGCCTGTTCTTCTAGGGCCTTATTTTGGGAGTGTGAGTGTACCCAAGCCCTCAAACCATAACTGTGAAGCAGACCTAATTTACCCTGGCAGCCAGCTTGTGAGTCTGTGTGTGTGTGTGTGTGTGTGTGTGTGTGTGTGTGTGTGTGTGTGTGTGTGTGTGGTTGGGTGCATGCGTGCACGTGTGTGTGTGTGTGTGTGTGTGTGTGGGTGGGTGCATGCGTGCGTACGTGCATGTGTGTGTGTGTGCGTGTGTGTGTAGGTGCATGCTTGCATGTGTGTGTGCGTGTGTGTGTGCGTATGTGGTGATAATATGACCTCTGACTCAGTCTTTACTTAATACTTTCATATAATAGTTGACACAGACGAGCGGTCCATTCCCCTGGTCTGGCCTGTGTGTCCTGCAGCTGCAGCCCCAGGCCATCCTGAGTGATCTCCGTTAAAGGGGCCAACAGGCTATTAACCCCAGCGTCAATAACTCAAAGGTTCAGCCTCGGTTATGAACCCATTCCAGTGGCAGTCATAAACACTGGCCTTATTATAGCCAAAGCAGACAGTGCCACTCAACTCCATAACAAAAGGTCCCTTGAAGTCGGCATTGACCAACTGGTAGCCATAGACTTGATAGGAGTCATACTTTATGTTTTAAGGAACGTTTCATACCTGAAAACCCTGATGTTCCCTGGTAGCATTGTCAGAATTTTTGAGTGTAGATGCTATTCATTGATCACACGCACGCACACACACACACACACACACACACACACACACACACACACACACACACACACACACAAACACACACACAAACACACGCGCGCACACACACACACACACACACAGATGCTCTCACCTACAGTACCATAGGGTGGAGACAGCATTTTCATCTGATCAGGTGGCTAACGGAGGTATGATAGCATTAATGTAACAAACGACAGTCAGGACAGATAATTTGATTCATGGCAGGAAGCAGTGATGTCACCTCTCCCTCTCTCGAGGGCTGGGGTGTTTACTCTGCACCCTCAGGTGCAGTGAATGAGACGTCGCTAGGCAACCACAGTTCCAGTGGCTGCTGTCTGTGGCACTCAAGCGGGAGCTTATGTGGACTTAACTACAAGAGACAGCAGCACTACCGTGGACTAGGGAGGGGAATTATCAAAGAAAATATTGGACTGGACAGAGGCACAAAGGGCAGGAGAGTCTGGCACACTAGAAACACACTGACATGGCCCGTCAATCCATCAACACTAGGCCTAGTAGTAGTAGTGATGCACCCGAATACAGATGTTATTCGGAAAGGCACAGATAATGCGATGGAAACTGATTTTTTTTTTCTATCCGAAGTTACTCGTTATTATTCAGGTGGAAAAAACATGTGCATCATCTGCATTAGCATATTATTTGGTGAGTGAATCCTGAGACGCCGTGCTAATCCGATAGGAGAGCACTGGCAATGGCTACAGCTAGGCTGTAGGAAGGACACATTTTTACTCAACCTTGTCAGATAAAGTTGAATGGCCATTCCGTTTTGGTAGGTATGGATTTGAAAGCGCGTTCCACGGGCAGACTTTATATCCATTGCAGTAAGGTTGTGGGGAAAAAACATGGCTAGAGCCATAATAACTTGTGGTAGGCCTACTGCATTGCACATTTTGCAGCGCACTTCATTCATGTCCAAACTCAGTTTTGCTCGCTTCATGTTGTCGTCTGACTTGCAAATTTTGCTAGTCATGTGATTGTGACAGCTCTCTTCTGTTGGATTTAAGAGTTGTTTTTCCCCCCATTTCCGGTGATGGGTTATGCACTTAAATTAAAAAATGGACCGTTTTAAGTGATAAGATTAATGGGTTAGAATTCTTATCAGCGGTTATCGGTTAAACGGTAACGGTTAACTGTTAACATCCTTACAGGACTGCAGGATAAATATTGAGAGAGAAGAAACGAAAGATGGAGATGAGAGAGACCAGATAAGGAGAGACAAGAGGGAGAGAGACAGAAAGGCAGGTAATTGAGAACTCATCTTCCTTGCCTCTGGAGTCACAGAATCTGTAGTTTTTAATATAGTTTTATATATGTGTTAATTTCATCTATAGAGTGGTGAGGTGATCTCGCCAATTTGTAGGCTAGCATGTCTGCTAATGTTGGATGTAGTCCAAAATCAAATTAAAGTATTGTGTAGCCTATTGTACACACAATGGCTGTCCAAAAAGGTTCGCTTAACTCTTTAGCGCTAGGCACCAGGGCAGTGGTCATTGCTTTTTTTTCCAGTTGAATAAAGTTAAACTTTGTGGCAAAAGTTATGACACCCTAATGGCTGTCCTTTTTCTTTAGAACAGATTCTATAAGTAAAGTATGAGGATGTGGAAATATATATTCAGAACTAATTATGCCAATATTGAATCAATTTGATGCCTTTAAGGCTCAAATTTTGCATTTCCAATGATTAGGTTAGAAAATATGATTTAACGCAACGTCCGGTATAAACCACGTCCCCTTCCAGTTTCTATCTGAATAAAGATAGCCTAGTTCTGTTGGTTGAACAGATACAGATAATGGCATCTCGGTGCATCCCTAGAGGCTTCCCAGTACCTGAGCGACATTGAGTTGATGTGCTCAGTCAGATCCTGTAAACAATGTTTTCTACTGAAGAAGATTATTTCTGGACCTCAAGGTGTCCCTCGAGGTTTGATAGGCAAGAGCACAGGTGTAGTGTATACAGATGTATACGGAGTATACCATTTCTTTATCCATGGACCCACAGTATACCCACTTTTTTAGTCAGATAGCCACCACTAAACACCTGGGCGAGAGTCTAGTCTGTGACAAAAAGGTCCCAGAGACCAATGCACTTATGTGATTTTAATGCAAACGTGCAAGCTGGAGCATCAAATTACAAAGATACTCTACATTTAGAACAGCACCCCTTTACTGGAAACAACTCTTATCACACATTTCTGGGTTTGCTACCATCATTGCCTCTCTACTCACTATTCTGGCTTAATCTTGAATATAGGCTATGCCTGCGTTAACCCCCTCACATTCTTCATGAAGACAGCTCTTATTTTAACAGTTTTTAGGCAGACAGGTCTATATCAATTCTATAGGCCTACAGCAAAAACACATTTGTTACATATTCATGGCAGCACCGATCTCCCTCACTATTTAAACTCACATTTTGATAGGTACCTCATAAGGAATGGAATGTGCAGACTAAAATGGCCTTCCTGTGAAGTCATAATCCTCCTGTCCCTTCCGGTCTCAACAGGCTTGCTGAGGATCACCTACAGAACATGTATCTATTAGGGGTGTAGCCTGGAAGCCAGACCTCCTCGCAGAAAAGGTTGTCTAGCTTCCAGGCTATGAATTACGTGAGGTGATACTGCCACCCAGCGGAGAACAGCATCAGCAAGTGGATCTTGAAAATTGAGACCAGTCAGATCTGCAGGAGAGGTTCATACAAAATAGAGGTAGGTCCTATTGTTCAGTATGTAATCATACATTTAAAGGGCAGGGAGCACAGCCATCTAGTGGACTGATTTACCAGTTCTTAGTGTTTGGATTATTTGGGCAACTGCTGACCGCATCCACAGGTGACAGCATGAGGTTTTGAGTTCAAGCCCTGGATGATGCAGAATAAACATGCTAATGTCCACTCAGGCATTGTACTGTGTGGATTTGAGACACATGATTTAAAATATGTTAACTTTTTCCTCTTCGTCCTCCTTCTTCTTCCTCCACAAGATGCCCGGCCCCGACTCAGTGCTGCGCAGCAGCTAGAATTACATAATGAAACCACAATGACCGTTAAAAAAATAATTTATTAAAATCTTCTGATGGGGAAAACCTCAATGGCAAGAGTTTTCTATTTACTGTTATAATTAAAGATAATAATTTCAATCCAAATACAAAACCATAGTTGTTGAAACTTAGGGTAATATTTACATATGAACAAATGTCTGTGCAAATTGTATAGGTAATGGGAGACATACTATGATGCTGATATTCCCCTTACTTTGATTTCTCTGTGAGACAAATAACAGGCAAATAACCAAACATCAGCAGTCTACAGTATCTGGAAGAAAAGCACCATGGAGCTCTGACAGAGGCTGACCAATATGACATCAGAAGGACAGAGAATGCTGATTGGAAGACACAATAATCTTATCAGTCTCATTTATACCATCCTCAGAATGTCAAGAAACACAGCAGCACATCTTGTTATAAAAGATACAAATGTTGAATGAGGGTGAAAAGGCTTCCACTAGATTCAGGTAGATTGAGTATTGATTGTGGGTGCAATAATACATGCAGTCCTTAAATGACAAATCAAATGTAAGTTCCCTCATGTGCTGTGGGGAATCGTGTCCATGAAAATCGAATGAATCAGTGCAAATGCAATAGGACAGCAATACGGATATGACAGAATTAAGGGATCACCAAATCGACAGGACTTAGCCGTGTCTCGTTATTGATTTGCTGCTACTAAATAACTGGTTTTCCATGCAACACGCTGTTCAACAAACATAAATCACAAATAACAAAGCGGAGGTTTGAGGTGATTGTAAAACATACCAGACATCGAATTAAGATGAGCTTAACCAAATACAGAAAGATAAAGTTCAGAGATTAGTAAGTGTTGCAAGGTTATTGTTGCTTTGATGTTCATCAAGATTGCAACTCAGTAGAGTTAACACTAAATCAGATGCTAATAGATTCAATATAATTAAATATGGTCTAAGATCACAACAATAGCCATTATATAAAAACTATTTTAATTATTTGTTTTCTTTATACAATGTTTTACATATAAAGATAATTATAAAAATGCATTGACTGTATCAATCTAAACGATCATATTTGTACAGAAGGTAATTCAAAATATTACAAAACCAGCTATATAATATATATATTTATTTCTTTAAACTTTGTTTTAAAGGGGATTCTAAAAGAGAATGTAAAAGTACTAATTCAAAAAAAGTTATTAAAAATGCTAGAACATGAGAGAGTGTCCCATGATTGCTCTATGGGTAGGTGCTTAGGTATTTTTGAGGAAGGCGGCAAAAAGCCATGGGTGAGATAGGAAAAATAGAACAACTTGTGCAAGTCCTACATGGTAGTCAAGGTTCCATCTGGTGCATTCAATTCCATTCCAATATGGCTTCCTTAACTGGAAAACCAATCCAGAGTGGACGGGAGGACATTAATGTGGTGAGAGAGGCAGGTCTCTTCCCACCCAGGTGTCACACCACCCCCACCCCCCTCTGCTCTCCCTATTTGAGGAAGCCCCTATACAGGAGGTGGGAGAGACTGGTGTCTCTCTCGTTCTCCAGGCAGAAGAGCAGATCTCTGAGGTTGACCCGTGTGATGCGCTGACGGATGAGCTGCCTGGATGCTGCTGATCTAGGGCTACCCGACATGGGACCCGAGCCTGGGCCCTGGAGGGAGGGAGGGAAGGAGTTACAGGATAGTGTGAGAAAATGGCTGCCATAGGAGTTTCATAGTCACAGTGTGTATGGGGAGAGGCCATACGATGTGAACTCAGCCCAGGCTAGGGTGACGTAGACGGTGTTACCTCAGCTCCAGCAGAAGAGGCTGCAGACCCCAGCTTCCTCTTCTTCCTGGGGCCGATGGCTGCCAGAGCTGTCAGGTTGGCGTCCCTCTGTCTCATCTGAGCCAGCTCCTGCTGCTGCATCTGAACACACACATGTAAGCTAGGGCTGGGTATTGATTCGAATTTCAAGAATCGATTCGATTCCAATTCACAAGGTGATTATCACGATTATCACGATTCAATTCGATTCGATTCAATATCGATTCGGTTAGTGTTACTAAAACCTTTTTTTGCTGTAACCTTAATTACATGACTGCCAAGTTATGCAACACATCAATACTGATTTCCAAAAATGAATGAATCATTGAATTAATGAATTAACTATTAATTCCTTCATTTATTCATTCATTCATTAAATAAAAGATCGATTTTGGGATTCATGAATCGATTCTGACTCATTTTCAGAATCGATTAATCGATTTTTTAAACCCAGCCCTAATGTACACGCACATCATTTCCGCATTTTGCCCACCAGGGATCAATTAAGTGCTACATACCCTATAACAAGTAACACAAGCACACACAACCATAAAACACACATAAAAGGCACGTCCTTCTTGGACCTAACAGTTAGGACCCCAGACTTGCACCCCCGTCTCTCCTACCTCTTTGGCCTTCTGTTTTAACCTCAGCTGCTCTGGGTCTTCTTGTCGAGCTCGCGACTGAAAAGGCCACAGGACAGGGGTCAGCGGTCACAGAGGGACATGCTATATGAAACACGGCGCTCGAAATGGTTCACTTTCACCTCTCACCACTAGAGGGCTCCAACACCCACACATTCCAACAGCAGAGAGCAAAAGCAACTGTCCAGTCTTGTAGCAATAAATCTCCACGGTAGTTTATGGGGCCTGGCACTAAGAATGAAATGTGAGGCTGCTGTTAAAGCGACAGTACCTTTGCAGCCTTCATCAGGATCTCTCTCTCCTGCTCCTCCTTCCTCTGCTTCTCCACCTGGTCCAGCTGCTCAAAGAACTTGAGCTGCACCCGTACGTCACTGGTCTGCTCGTACCGACTGTCCTCCTACAAGGGTTGTCAGCAACTATCACTCCATTTGGCCATCCGGTATAAGATGATATCAAAACATTGTAGACATCACCACCACATTGACAAAGCATGGATTTGACCTAGTATGGCGACTGTGAACTGACCTTGAAGTTGATGTTCCTCTGCTGGGCCACCTCGGAGACCTCCTCCAGGAGGTTCTGGAGCCTCTGCTGGGTGGCGTGGGACACAAAGGTCACCACCTCTGGTCCGAGGTCCATCACACCAAACTTCTTACCTGGAGTGGAGAGATACCCAGTCGACATAGCTTTTAACAGCCAACAGAAGACCTAAGATAAGAGCTGCGGTGTGTGTGTGTGTGTGTGTGTGTGTGTGTGTGTGTGTGTGTGTGTGTGTGTGTGTGTGTGTGTGCGTGCGTGCTCTCGTATTGTGGGCTGGACAGTATTACCGGTAACAGCGGTGTTGTGATGGATTTATAAGTTGGTGGGAAAAAAATCCACACCATGACATCCCTAGTGTGTGTGTGTGTGTGTGTGAGAGAGAGAGAGAGAGAGAGAGAGAGAGAAAGAGAAAGAAAGTGTGCGTGTGTGTGTGTAAGCCTCACCTATCTCCAGAAAGAGAGAGAAAGTGTGTGTGGGTATGTGTGTGTAAGCCTCACCTATCTCCAGAAAGAGAGAGAAAGTGTGTGTGGGTATGTGTGTGTAAGCCTCACCTATCTCCAGAAAGAGAGAGAGAAAGTGTGTGTGGGTGTGTGTGTGTAAGCCTCACCTATCTCCAGTATTCTCCTCTGCAGTGTGGAGGCGTAGAGAAAGGCCTCCTCCTTACAGGACCGCGTCACCGCCCCCACCACCTCAGAGTTGGTTGCTAGGATACGGGCACTCTCTTCAGACAGGTTGACCCCAGCCATGGACGCCACGTCATTGATGTCGTCATCGTCCCTAGACACGCGGACGCACACAACAGCGCATACGGTCGGCTAGCTAGGCCACAACAGCAAAGTCCCGGGTCTCCTTTGATAAACGTGGCGTAGCTGACCTGAACGTGCCTGCGCCAGCCTCCTTCAGCCTATTCTTCTGAGCCGCAGCGGCCAGGGAAGCGGCGCCGGGTACCGGCTTGGAGCCGGGCAACATTCCGGGTCTTACCACTGGCACTGAGGGAGAGCAGAGAGACAGGGACAGATCTGGTGATTTCCTTTGGATTACCGGCCAATCCCAGTCTGGTGTCGGTGTGTTCCCGCAGACCCACGCGCTCGCTCACCTGCCTGCAGCTGTTTGACCTGCAGCTGAGGCGGGCCTAGCGCGACGCGGTTTGGGGCCGGACCCCTCAGTGTGACCACGGGGGCCGTCGCCTGGGGAGGCCGCACCATCGCCCCCTGCTGCTGAGCGGGGAGCGCCTGAGGGGTTAAAGGTCAGGGGTCATGATAGGGACGGAAGAATTAACTCAACCTATGGGGTACAATATTCTATACAAGACGAAAATGGCTTGCACCTGCTTGCTGATGACAGGCTGGAGGTGGGGTCTGGTGGCTGGGGCAGCGGGGTGCAGGGCTGGGCCACCCAGGACCCCGGCGGGGGCGGGGGTGCCAGTGGCCGGCTGGTGGCTCTGCTGGATGAAGGCTGCAGAGTCTGGGGTGAGCTGCCTCAGGACTGGGAGACTTCTCTGGAGGTGGAACACACAGGGCACGTACGGTAGATCAACATTAGGAATCCTTACTGTTTGTTTTCTGTCTCATTGGTCGCCACGGTGGGCGAGGCTTGCAGACCTGCAAACTCTGGAGTAGTGAAAAAGGTGACGACAACTAAAACCCTCTAGATTCACTGAAACTACCATGGTTAACATAAAAAAAAGGTGACTGTAGCCAAAAGGTGACAAGTTTGCAGGTCTGGGCTTGGTGTAATTCAGAGGCACGGTGGCAGTGGCGTAGCTGCGCTGCGCACCTTGAGGAAAGTCACGAGGTTAGGCTGAGGCGAGGAGTTCAGCTCTCTGTATAACCTGCTGGTGAAGTCCTCGGCTTCAAGTTTTCCCTCCTGACAGAAATGGCGAGAGCACAGGACGTCGTATTAAATGACAACATGAATTGTTCTGTCTGTTTCTGTAGAAAGTAAGAACCAACAGTTGAGATTATTAAAACCACTGTCCATACCGGTATCTTTTTTTTTTTTGGTTCATAAAGTATGAACTTCTACCGTGCTTCCTGTGATGGTGTCAGCAGCGGGTATTCAGTGACAGACCTACCACACGACGCACGTCCACTCACCAGCAGGTCTTTGACCAGGTCTCTGACGTTGGCCGCCGTCTCTGAGGACTGCTTCCCGCTGGACGCCAGCTTGATTAACGTCGACAGGAAGTTCTTGCATTTCTTCACGTTCTCCATGGTCTCCTATAGCAGCGCGATGCATATTCCGCCATTAGTGTACATTCAGACATCCGTCCCGTGTGTTGACTGGAGCGTCAGAGTGCTGTTGGAGCAGAGCAGTGGTTCCCGAGGAGACACAGCCCTAGCCCTGATCCCATAGGGCAAAACACATGGGAACTGGTTGAACCCCAGTTGCTCACCGTTGCCAAGGTGACAGTGGTCCCAGTTGACGGGGCGACCGCCCTGGGGCTCGCGCTGGGTAGTGCTGCACCAATGGGGCTCTGGGAGGGGGAAAAAACTGTGAACATACCTAATCATAGCGAGTGTCGTACCAATAAAGTCCTTTATTGGTTGTACAACAATCAGCAACAAGGTAGCCACTGTAATCAAAATCCTAAGAAATTGTATAGGGTTCTATTACTGGTTGTAAAGAAAAGGTTACTCACTGAACAGCAGGTACAGTAGGCTACTTGGGCATTAGGAAGCCTGTTGTTTATAGACTGGGGAGTCTACAGCACAGTAGCTACAGCTAAAGAGTGCTACAGCGCAATGCTTTAACCACACTGGCCAGTTCTGCCAGACAGACTTTCTGAGAAAGAATGGAGTGAGAGTCAGACAACTTGGTCCTGGGATAAACCAGGCTTTCACTAGAACCACTAGCCGTGATAATCAGTGTGTGGGAGAATGTGCTGTTTGCACTCAAGAGGACAGACACACAGGAAGCACTCGCATGCACAATCCTTAACTCTTTTTCTTGCGCTCTCCCTCGCTCACACACACAGTCACGCGCAGGCGCACACATGCACACACGCGCGCACACACACACAAACACACACACACACACACACACACACACACACACAAGCTTGTCTAGGTGACAGCTGCAGAATATTACCTGCAGAACAGGTGGTCTCTGGTGCGTTGCGGTGACAGGGGCAGAGGTGGGGGCCGGGGATCCCTGCCTGATGATGGTGGGGGTCACTTGGCTGCCGAGGGTGGGGGTACCAGGCACCTGGGAAGGAACAAAGTATGCTGTGTGATCTGATAGACCCAACAGAACCGGGCCATCAACACTCTAGGACCAATATATATTTTTTTTTTTAAATCGATCCTGTTCTGGCATCTTGACTTAAGTGTTTTCTGGTTTTGGTGACAAAATCTAGACGGGGTTGCTGAGGATTCCTTACCTGGGCCGAGGTGATCTGTATTTGAGGAGAGCCTGCGGGGGTGGCAGGACGAGGGCCCGTGGCCCCCTGGGCCTGCATCTGAGCCAGGGTCTGCTGATGGATCATCAGCAGCTGCCCAGTCTCACTGCGTACCAGGACCACACCTGGGTCAAACACAACAGACAAGCGGTGTGAACACAGCTGTGCAGGCCAAGGAAGAGAGCTGGGTAGGGGTTTGAGGCCAAGATTAGTACCTCTTCAACATTGTCACTGTTAAATTAACCTTCTTGACAGAGCAACAGTTTTGCCAGCCCGCATCTGCCGGTATTTACATTCACATTTCAGTCATTTACAGCAGACGCTTATCTGGGAAGGGCGCGAGGAGTGCCACAATACCACTGTGATTTGACAAGGAACACTCGTCCTTTAGGGACCCAGCTGACAAAAGGTCCAGATCGGATTTAGTGAGTCACGCTGTAATCTCCATGCAAATTGATCTGACCGGGACTATCTCAAGACTGCTTAACAAACAGCAAGCGTCCTTAGTCCACAGAGATCTCTGAGGAACATGCCGAGTACAGGCTCTGAATTCAGGCAGGGCAAAAAGTGGAGTTCGAACTGGGGACACAGCAGACCCAGAGACCACATAGGCCAGTGGTTACTATTGAACGTGTGCTTAACCCTAACAATTTTCATATCGCATCCCAATAGTTTTATCTGAACATGGGGTAATTACACAAGCTGTGGACATCGCTATACTTGCTGATATAGTGCGTGTTTCTGGTGCGCGAAAGATGATGGAGCGAGAGGGATGGAGAAGAGCGTGTGCACATGACAGTTGCGCAATAGCTTTCTACAAAGAAGCGAAAGTTTGGGGATTACCATGCTTCTGCTTATGTAGGGATTTCCTTGTCAATGTTTTTCCTGTTTTGTTCGTGCGCTGCACGATGGGGCTCATTTATAATCCTGAATAGCAATATGCATTCATTTTTCAACATGAAGTCAGCAATGCAGTAGTAGTTATAGTTCTTTGTAAACTTGTAAACAAGAACTCCTTATCTTGCTAGATGTGTGTTTTGTATCGTTGCTCATTATGGCAGAAGTAGCTTAAGTGAACGACGTACCTGGGGGAAGCTGGATGTTCTGAACGTTGGGCTGACTAGGGGAGCTCTGTGGGGGCCGTGGGGCCAACACCTGCGACGCAATGGCTCGGATCCCGCCCTGGCTGGCAGCTGCTGTCACCGCCGTGGAAGTCCTTGGTGCGCTTTGCAAGGACGGGTTTATGATTATTCCCGGTGTAAAGTTGTCTGTGTTTGTGACGACATCAGGTGTGAGAGCCTGCGGTGCAGTCTGTATGATTGTTTTAGGTGCCTCTGCCTTGATGATCTGCGGCCCCGCACTGACAGACACAGGGGCAGGTGGCTGGCCATTGTTTAAAAGTGTTTGTAAGCCCATGCATGGCGCAGTCGTGGAGAGTTGGCTCGCTGCATTGACAGGTCCCGTATTATTGTTCCCATTCAAAGTTGTGCCCGATCCCACTATTTGCACAGACGGCCTAGCGAGTGTTACGGTAGATCCACTTCCCAAACTTGCAACCTGAGATGAAGTGACAGCATTCTGTGGGTTCGTATAAGACGTCTGAATGACAGTGCTTGATGAGAGAGGCATTGTCGCATTAGACAACCTTGGTCCATTGTTGACAACTGTGACAGCAGTCACGGCACTGCTATCGCTCGCGCTACTAATGCAATTACTTGACACTGCCGTCCCAGTGAGAGGGGACGCGCTTCCTGAATTGTGAGAGTTTATTATATTGGCTCCATTCAAAGTGTGTACTGAAGATGCGCCTACTTTACCCCCGTGATTGGGGAGAGGAGTAACAGGGGCAGTAGCGACTGTCTTGCTTTGGCCGTGTCCTGTCGATGAGTCCGACTCAGCCGATGATGCATCCATAGCTGAACCCTGAGAACCCTTTGCCCTCCAGTCCGTTATGGAGTGGAAACAGGCGTGAGACTGTGACAACCGCTAAATTCTATCTGGGAAATAATTTGTGTTTGCTTTCGTTTACACTTAAAAAGTAAAAAGCAAGCAAAACAACGTTAGTAACACGGCATACCTGCCTTTGCAATCTCTTGAGCAAGTCCCAGTTTGCTCTGGACATTACCTAGCATTACTCCTTGTCCCGGAACAAGCGTGATTAGCGCCTGTTTGCCCCCTAACCCCAGGGTTTCTGTGAACCGAGCTCAAAAACTCGGACTCAAGAGACCCCACAAGACTGAATACTTTGTCGTCCACCTCTGTATTTAAGAAGACCTCTTCCAGCAGATCGGAGCCTGTCGCCATCTTCACACTGCTTCGAGCTGAGTGGATTTGCAAACTGACGTACGCCTGCGCACAAGAGACAGAACGTCACCCCACTGGAATCCCGAAGCACGGCGATTGGTCGCTTCCACATTTTATAGGGCGGGACGAATGGCAACAGATTCGATTTCACAGGATACTCTGTACCGAACAAACTAATCCGGGTTGGGAATGTTCAACACGATCAGGGGAGTTTTATTTGGGGCGAATTACTCCTGTTGTGACCGTTGTGTGTTTGGGAACAGCTCTATACAATATTTGCGACAGTTTAAGTGTGGTTACAGCCATGTTTTGATACGTAAAATCAACTAAATTCATGTGTAGAGCACCCCCGTGTCCCGTGCATAAGATGGCTGCGCTGTTTTCCTGGTTTAGCAAATTCAGAGCGCGCTACAGGTGACAGGCGATCACGGCCACGCCTTTTCTCTGAAACATATCGTATGCTGTAAGAACTAGATAGGCTACATGGGTTCAGGACAGGCTACTAGCCTATCATTTCTATGGTCCTCATGAATAAAGTGTCAATGCAGAATCAAGAGTAGCCCATTGCGTGAAACAAATGCATGGACTGATTATTGAATTAATTCGTTGCATCTGTTATCACTTATTGGTCTAGTTTTGTAACCTCAGGCACATCCATTTGTAGCTCGCCGGACACTTTTCTCCTATTTGAGTAGGGTATCCAATTAAAGGGGTGTGCACTAGCACCTGAATGCATAAAACAGTGATTGTCCACCTGGTAAATTACCTGTGTCCATTACGACCTAGGTGAATCCTATGAAATATCGGCGGGTAGGCTATATAAACATATGTTTTGCCAGCGACAATGGCCGGAACGCCGTACATTGGAAGTAAGATAAGTCTGATATCTAAGGCGCAAATTCGGTATGAGGGCATACTATACACTATCGATACAGATAACTCGACCGTGGCTTTAGCAAAAGGTGAGGCCCGTCTCTGTTTTACTATCAGTTTGTGGAACACATGCTGATCAACAAAAATGTTATAGGACTTATGTGCAGTAGTAAGGTTTTTTCTCTCCCCCAACAGTTAGGTCATATGGGACAGAGGACCGACCAACAGACAGGCCCGTACCTCCAAAAGATGACATTTATGAATACATAATATTCAAGGGGAGTGACATCAAGGATATCACTCTCTGTGAGCCAGCACCCCATCATGGTTTGCCGCATGACCCTGCTATCGTGCAGGTATGAGGCCCTCACAACATAAAAAACAACAATTTGTGACACAAGGATATTTAAGTTTGTAATTCACTCAAGCTAATTTCACTGAATTGTAAAACTAAGTGAGCATCAATACAAGCTGGTTCATGCCTTTCATTGCAGTCATCAATTGGCAGCTCATCTGCTAATTACCCACCCCAGAGACAGTACAGTACCTACAGGGGCATGGTTCCCAGCTACAATCAGCTGGCTGCAAGCTCCCTACTCAACCAGCAGTACGCCGCAGCACTCGGGCTAGGTGAGTGTTGATTAGTTCAGTGTGCAAGGCCAGATGGAAAGGCCAGTTCCACCTACTGATGATCCTGTACACTTAAAATCTACATCCCCCCCACATGCTTCTGAGTAATCGCACCCGGGTCTGACCGACATGGGCCCTTTTGTACCCTTTCTTCCTCCTTGCTTTATTTCTTCTAGGAACAGGAATCCAGGGTCCTCCTGTCAGGAAAAGGCCAACGGTAGAGCAGGCTGTCCAGACTGTGCCTGTGGCCAAAGCTCCCCAGAAGAGGGCCCTGCCAGCATCCAAGCAGCAGAGCAGGGAGCCTGCCCGTCCTCCCCAGCGCCCGGTCCGGGATGGCCCCCAGTCTCAGAGGAAGCCTTTCACCAGTAGTAGGCATCGACTGGGTCCCTGAGACTGCTATGGAGAAAATTATATTTATCAGACGCAGCCGTAATCGCTGCTTTGGGTTCTCCATGGTTAAATCCCTTTTGCTCTTTTAAAACTCTTGAGTGAAGAGTTGTCCATGGTTTGAATGCACTCACTGACAAGATTATGCTGTCTATATATGAACTTGCTAACCTAATTTTCTTACCATAATGTTTAGATCAGACAACGTCTCAGAGGGGCACTGCCCAGGTTCAAGGGCAAGGCGATGATGATGGCAGCAGACCAAGACGACGTCAAGGTAACCTGCATGCTGAAGACGCTACTGTATCTAGCATGAGGTAATGACAGAACTTTTTATTTCCATAGTTACAGTGCCTAAAAGAGAATCCTCATACTCACAGGCAATCGCAGGTCCAGAAACCGTGGGAGAGGTCAGCTTCTTGTGGAAAACTCAAAGGCCACCACTTTGCAGTTTGAGACTGACTTTGATTTTGAAACTGCCAATGCCCAGTTCAACAAAGATGACCTTGCAAAGGAGCTTGAGAATAAACTGACCATTAAAGGTGCCTGCTTTGGGTTGTGCTTCAAAAGTAGCAATTAGTGACATTGGGATTAAATATCAGAAGTTTATATTTGAAGCCATTTTAGATCCTTGAGACGCCCCTGTTTTATAATGGGTGTATGTATGTCTTGTTCCAGATCCAGAGGAGAAGGTGGACTCTGGAGAGGAGACCCAGAACAGCGACGTCACAGTGGAGGAGGATTCTCCTGGAGACAAGTTCTACTATGACAAGACCAAGTGCTTCTTTGACAATGTCTCAACTGACCTCAAACCCAGGTGATTACATGTCAGCACATTGATCACCTTTTTTAAAGATAAGTTTCCAGTAATTTGAGTGACTATTGGTGTATTCCAGAAGGACCACCTGGGCAGAGGAGAAGAAGCTTAATTTGGAGACATTTGGGGTCCCAGGACGCTTCCTAAGGGGCAGAAGATTCCGTGGGGGCTATCGTGGTCAGAGAGGGTCCAGCATGGCAAAAGTGGGCAGTGGGAGGGTGTGAAGGCTAAAAGGTTAACTTTTTTTTTATTATAATTTTTTATGTATAGCCTATGTATATTGGAGAACTATCCTAATCAAATTTAATAATGTAATACTTAACCCTCAATCACAGAATCCTGGAGCTGAATTCGTTTTTCTGTGCTTTGTCAAAGATTTTGGGAATGTATTTGCAAAGGAAGATATGGCAAGTTAGTTTTAGTCCTCAATGTGCTGGAATACAATTTTGTTCATTTAGTAGGGCACCCTGTTTGGTTTATGCCATGATTTCTTTAGCAAATGGGTCAAAGTACAGTTTAATTTATGATTTTTCATTTTGTAAATACAAATGATGTGGCATGTCTATTTGACAGCCCATGTACACAACTCTTGGAGGGCATTTTCCCACACTTAAAATGTATGGATATCAGTTTTTGTTCTTTCTAAACTAATATGGGAAACTGTGGGAAACTTGCATTTTGACGTATCCATACTAATAAACTATATATGAGAAATGTTACATGCTGTCATGAATTTGACCTTCAATGTGATCATTGTTACTAATTCATGAAACATTGAAAACACCATAGATGGGAGCCTCAACCTCCGCCAGGAAAGTTCATGCTTAGCAGCGAGCCGATTCCTGTCTCTTCTAAAGCTTAAACTTGTCAATCGTTGGCAGAACAACCCTAACGTGCGGTTGAGGTTCAGCTCAGATTTGATCTCTTGAGTCCCTGTCATCAGCATAAGGGTGAGGATCGTTCTCTGGATTACGAAAAGGCTCTACCCAGACTGAAGTGTAGACTGAGTGCAAAGCACTAATGGAGAAATGTATTGTCCCTGGCAGGGTCAAGCTACAAAATGGATATTACGCAAGAATCTCTCTACGCCCTGGGCCAGAGCTAATGCAGTGTGAGCTATAAGACAAAAATACAGTCCACACGTGCATACGTATGGAAAAATGTGAATGGTGATAAGAAAACATCCTTTATCCTCATGCTCTGTTTTGATTTTGGACCCTGAGCTCTGTAACTTGAATGTATGGTCTGGCTCAGTATGCCTCTTGAAGTGCCTGGAAAACTTTTAATGATATAATCTGGAAAGACAAATATTAGAGTAGAGATTAACCTACTGACAAAAAGACAGTTCAGGTGCACAAGTATGGAAACATGTGTTTGGTGATATAAGTCAGAGATACTAACAAAACACCCATTATGGCCTGAATTCTTTCAGGGTCCTCTGCTCCCCATCTGCTCTTAGACTTTCCTCCTTAAAATGATTGGGTCCTCCAATAGCAAGGGTCAGCCATGCACTACATTTTCTTATCTTCAGTCAAAGCATAGAACACAACTGCACATTGTGTTTGTATACAATGCAATACTTTTATACACATTGATGCCTAAAATGCAATAATCCCCCATAATTTGAGGAGGAGAGGATTATGGATTGACTTTTGAAAATAAAAGAGGATTATGTTGACTTTTGAAACTAAATGCTGACTGACAGCTACATCACTTTCAATTTGCAATGCAAATTAATTTTAAAAATATGTTGCTAGTCTACCAGTCCTCTATGTAGTGACTAGTCTACCAGTCCTTTGTGTACTAGCGACTAGTCTACCAGTCCTCTATGTACTAGCGACTAGTCTACCAGTCCTCTGTGTACTAGTGACTAGTCTACCAGTCCTCTATGTACTAGTGACTAGTCTACCAGTCCTCTGTGTACTAATGACTAGTCTACCAGTCCTCTATGTACTAGTGACTAGTCCTCTATGTACTAGTGACTAGTCTACCAGTCCTCTATGTACTAGTGACTAGTCTACCAGTCCTCTGTGTACTAGTGACTAGTCTGAAAACATCCTGAGGGCTGGTCCTGGCTCCTGGCCTAATGCAGATGGGCGAGATTGGGTTGGGAGGCTACATTTCAGAAATTGCAGTGCTGTGTGTGTGTGTGTGTGTGTGTGTGTGTGTGTGTGTGTGTGTGCAGGTGTAGAGTTCAGTTGCATTCTTTTTCAGGATGTTCAGGCATCCATTCATTCATTACATTTCTGGAGATAGGCTTTAATTAGCCATGTCAAGTTTTGTTTGTCACAGTTTGTCATGCATGTCACTGTGTACATTTGGAGACACAGTGAGTCTGGATGAGTGCTCGGCACCTGCTCCAAGGCTATGTCAGAAGAGATTAACTTGAGGCAATGTTGAACTTGATTCTTGTAATTCCACTGTCTGTGTTGGATCCTAGTACCCAATCGTGGTAGTGGAAGAGGGTCAAGTCTGACAGGTGTGAAGTACTCGATTTACCGAGCTACAAGCCAGACCAGAAGCAGACTCCATCATCCTTGTATTTGTTGTTTGGCCTGTGGCCTGTCTGAAGGTGAAGTTCCAGGTGAGCCATTGTACTGTACACAGTAAACACCACCTTCTCAAAACATTATTTTTTTTATAAGGCAACTATGAGAGCAACACAAAGCATGTTTCCTGTATTTATTGTTAATAAAGAAACTTTGCTGTAAGAAAGGTAACAGTTTTTCAAGGATAAAAAGGAAAAAGCTGCTGAGATCTACTTTCAGCTCATATTCCATCTATAATTAAATTGTATTTCAACAACAGTTTGATTGTTTACTACCAAGTAAAGCATCATTGCCATTTTACTCCTTTGCTATTTAGGCCTACGACTTATGTCAAGGAGCAACTGAAAGCCAAGAGAATAGTGACACGGGGCAGAGAAAAGTTGACTTATAAAACATGCAGAAAAAAGAAATCAAAATCAGTAAAAAGAGGCGGTCTATGGAAGACGGGTGTGTCTGTGCTTTCAGCTGTCTTTCAGTCCAATCTCCAACCAATAGGGTGTTTTATGTATGTTGTGTGGGAGGGGTGGTTATAAGGACAGGATGGACCGATCACTCTCATCACCCTTCCCTGGAGGAGTGCCCATCAGCAAGAGGGTATCATCATGCACATCCTCATCATCTGATTGGACGACAGGGGTGTCCCTTCCGTCCTCATTGGTGTTCTGGCTGCTGGAGGAGGAAGTGGAAGACATGCGGGACTTTCCATCACAGCCGTCAGAGTCACGTCGAGAAAGTCCACTATTGATGACAACATCATTGCTGTTGTTGTTGTTGCTGTGACTGATTCCATGACCTGTTGATAAAATAAAAGTATTGTTGATCTTTGTCAGACTTCAAACACACTTAAACTTGCATATGAATCATAGTTCATAGTTACAGTACATAAAGTGATACATCTCTGCTGTACTACAGTACACTCCTTCCTACCTGGTAGTGGGGAAGCCAGCACCCTGTCCTCTCCACTGGAGCTGAGGAAGACATCCAGAGCTTCCTGGTCAGAGATGTCCATCAGGTCCATCTGCTCCAGCATGTCCACATTCACCTCCATGGACGAGATGCTGCCAATGGGAGCTGGCAGGAGAGGTGGGACCAAATGTTCGAACATACACAAAAGGTTCTCCACCCCGGAAATCTGAAATGAACGTGCGTGGGCGTGTTGCTTTGCACGGGAGCAGACTCACGTCTCTTGTAGTCGATCTGGAGGTGTGAGGAGGACAGGAACACGTCCACGTCGTGCTGAAAGACCTCCTCGAAGAAGCGCTGTCTCTCTCTTAGCCTCAGCTGCTGGGCCACGTCCACGTCTGGAACCCTCTGAGCATGCTCCGTCTCCGCTGGTAACCAGAACAACAGAGCAGGGACTGTCAGTAACTCTAGTATCAGCTCACCTTCCTGCAGTGATAATCAGAAAACATAGGTCAGACCATTACACATAAGACAAGGTCTGATGATATGAGGACCAGAAGGGGGCAGCACTGAGCAATGGGAACAAGATATTCAAAAGCTGCACAGAAGAAGTCATGTCTATTAAGGACAACTATGTTGAATCACCTGGGTATCAATATGAATTCAGAGCAGTGCCATTTGCAAAGGTTTTGTTAGGGCATCTTCTCATTATAGAGTATGTATACCATTTTCCCCACTGTACTGCAATGCACTTTACAATATCATTCCTACCGATTGCTTTGCAAAAACCAAGCTGTTACTTCCCTCAGTAAGGTAATCTTGTTAAGGATAGGCTACTATGCAATCCCATTTTCCACATCAGCTCTGTTGTGTGTGTATATATATATATATATATATATATATATATATATATAAACAGAGTGCAAGTAGAGGGGGGCAGTATACTGTAGGAGTATGATTGGAAAAAGAGGGATGAGGAAGAAGAGTAAAGCTGAATGAACTGACAAAAATGTAACAGTTATTATTGAAAGTGTGTCCGTTCTTTAAAATGGCACTCAAGCCAGTGTGCTAGCAGAGGTGCCATCTCGTTCCTCGGGAGGTCTGTTATACTGTTATGCAGCTCCAGAGCCAAGCCACCGAAGAGTTTAGAGACACACAGAGGAGACCTGAGGAATGCCAGTGGGCTCTACACTTCAAAGTAAACAGCAAAGCCGCGTTACCTTTTATGGTGGGCTTCTGGAACATTGCTCTCACATTGTACACAGACATTTCTCTATTGTTGATAACTCTAACAATTAGAAAACCAAGACATCAATAACATCATGCAAACCCCAGAGTTTTGCTAACGTGGTCTCTTGTGAGGCATGCCCTTGAACGGACGAGACATCGACTAGACAAGGTTGTCCAGACTTTTTCTAGCACGGTTCTCTTAAAGTGGTAAAGCGCGGTAATTAGCCTCTCTCGCTCTCTTCCTTTCTCACATCCATATTATTGACCGCCTCTGAAAAAAAGCACCTGGGATTCACATATAATGAGGAGCTGGAGGCAAGGATTGGGCTAATTGGATGAGGGATGTAAGCTTGGTCTAAATTGGGAATAATGTAAAGATTATCTGGCCTGTGTTGAGCTCATCACTCTCAGACGGAAGCTCTGTAAACAGCACAGAAAGACAGAGGCAGTGTGAGAAGGAAGAGACAGATCAGCTAAGGACAAAGTCAACACAATAACAGGCATTCCCACTACAAGCGTTCCCTCTACTAGACATGTTCAACCACTGACCACTAATTATTTTGTTCATGTTTGATGAGGCGTAAGAAACATGTCTCTACCAATGTGTTCATTAGCTTGCTGCCCTCCCGGGGAAATGTACTACAGTGAAATGACTCAGACAAAGGGAGTGCAGTCTGAAGAGGTCAAAAGGTTATTCCCCCCCCCCCCCCCCCCCGTATATATGCCATCTCAGCCCAAACCAGGCTGCCGTAGTGACAGCAGGAGACGAGCCTGTCACAGCAGCTCAACTCTCCAAGTCAGAAAGCTGCCCTGGCCTCTGGAGCTCTGGGGGGACAGACTCTGATAGGACAGGCTCTAATAGGACAGGCTCTGATAGGACAGGCTCTGATAGGACAGACTCTGATAGGACAGGCTCTAATAGGACAGGCTCTGATAGGACAGACTCTGATAGGACAGGCTCTAATAGGACAGGCTCTAATAGGACAGGTTCTGATAAGACAGGCTCTGATAGGACAGGCTCTGATAGGACAGACTCTGATAGGACAGGCTCTAATAGGACAGGCTCTGATAGGACAGGCTCTAATAGGACAGGCTCTGATAGGACAGGCTCTGATAAGACAGGCTCTAATAGGACAGGCTCTGATAGGACAGACTCTGATAGGACAGGCTCTAATAGGACAGGCTCTAATAGGACAGGCTCTGATAGGACAGACTCTGATAGGACAGGCTCTAATAGGACAGGCTTTGATAGGACAGGCTCTAATAAGACAGGCTCTGATAGGACAGGCTCTACTAGGACAGTCTCTGATAGGACAGGCTCTGATAGGACAGGCTCTGATAGGACAGGAGGAGATACTCTGGGGGACAAACTCTGGGAGGACTTTGGTGACTCTTGTCTTTCATACTCTAACTCTTACGCAATCAGATGTGTCACCGTTTAGTCTCGCAAGAGAGAACTTCTGACAAAGGAAGATGACAGAGGGAATTTCAAGAAACGGCTAGGAGAAAAACACATTTTGATTACTTTGGTTGTGTTGCCGTCTTATTATCTAACGTGTTATTCAGCAGGTCACCTTGTCCTGCAGATCACTGCACTTGGCCCCACAGACAGGATAAGATAAGATTGATTGATGCATTTACTTAGATGCCTGCAGAGTCCGATTTAGTTAAAGACGTCTGGCCTCAGATCGATTTCCCGAGCTTATCCCATTCTTTACCATCCAATCGCCTTGATCAATAAGGTCCAATCGACTCACTGCTGACCCCCGTGACCTCCATTCAGCCCAACCATTCACAAGGGAAAATGAGGGCCACACAATGACGGGGTCACTGTGTCCCGGAATGATGAGATCATTTTTCCGGTGGCATGAGGCGGGGAGACAGAGCCGGACGTGCCAGTGTGCCCTCTCTGCCTCCCCCCACACAAAGACAAACCCCTCCACACTAACGGGAAAAACAGAAAGAGCCTTTTCAAAATGCAGACAAAAGTGGGGATGTTGGGGAGGGGGACTGGGCTAGACTCCGAGGGAATGAGGCCAGTGACAGGGAATCACGTCGTGGGGACGTAGGGTAGACGATGCAGTCGTTCCCACATGGTTATGGAAAAGTGATGATTTCGGATGAAGGAGGTGCGCCCCAGCGCCCTGACGAGCCGACCTCAGGATAAACATGGGATGTTTGGGAACAACACGGGTGATTAGCTTTCCAGATTGCAGTTGTTACTTCATTTTAGATCTCTGGGTTGTGCTGCTGGTTTGCGGCCTCTCAACATCCCCCTAAATAAAGGAATACCAACTAAAATCCCACAGGGACTGGCCACTTTCCCCTGCAGAAAGACTGATTATGGACTTGTTTGCCAGATTCCAATTTTGAGGGATTCTAGGTTCTGAACAGTTTTCAAAGAAATGTTGGTATTCCTTGTTATCTCACACAGACACAGACCTAGCAGTGTGGGCTTCTGCTTAGATTGTTTTTCTTAGACCACGGACAGATACAGAGGGTATCTGGGAATAGTGGATGAGGTGTGAAGACAAGCTTGGTGAAATACCAGTCACTAAAGGTCCTAAAAACCACCTGCTGCCACAACACCTCCTGACCACAGACATACACAGGCCAGAACATGACGTCACCGTGTTTGGGTTGGGGGGGGGGGGGGGGGGGGGGGGGGGCTGTCTGCCCTTTACCACCAGACATGCTGGTGACTTTGTGAGTGAGGGAGAGAGGAGAGAGATTCTGTTTCACATGGGCTACCTCACCATTAGAGGTTAGAAGGGAGTGAGAGAGATCAGTAAAGGACTGTAGGAGGAGAGGCCGGTCTGAAGGGAGTGAGAGAGATCAGTAAAGGAATGTAGGAGGAGAGGTCGGTCAGAAGGGAGTGAGAGAGATCAGTAAAGGACTGTAGGAGGAGAGGTCGGTCAGAAGGAGCATGGGCTGGGACGACACAGAACAGAAGAAGGAGCGAAAGTTGGGAAAATATCTTCAGCAAAGGAATAGGAGTGGTAAAGTGGGAGTGGGAGTGTGTGTGTGTGTGTGAGAGAGAGAGAGTTAGAGAGAGAGAGAGAGAGAGAGAGAGAGAGAGAGAGAGAGAGAGAGAGAGAGAGAGATGTACGGTTTGTGATTTGGGTTCATTAGTGAGCAAATATTTCCAGCTGTTTTAACCAGCTCTCTGTTCTGTGCTTGGCAGCCCTCCTCAGCTCCTCAGTGTCCCTGTAGCCGTCTCAGGTTAGAGCTGCAGAGATCAACTGGCAGCTGACCTGTCTCCAGGGCCAGAGTTCTTGGCTAAATACATTATTTCTTCTGTTTAAAGGGATTGGCAGGAGACACAGCTGAGATAAACTGACCATAGAAGAAGGACAGCATCCTACTGTCCACCTTTTGTGTGTAGTTTTATTTATGGAGGAACAACTGTGGTGATTCTGTATGTAATTGTATTTCTGTATTTCTCTCACTTCTTTGTGCTCTGTCCCAAACCTCCCCGCTGGGCTTGGCTCAAATTGCGATGGGAGTGAATTATTGATGGTGAATGTTGATGGTTGTGTGTGTTTGAATGAGAGTGTTTTGGGCAAGGGAGTGTGTGTGTGTGTGTGTGTGTGGGGGGGGGGGTTGTAATGGGGCAAAGCACAGCCTGTCACCATCATCCCATACACCACTCAGTAAGCATTACAATTACATCATTGTTAACCCTCTCCTTCCCTCGGCGTAGCCTGCGGGTCAGTCCCCTGTCCCGTCCTACTGCCACACATTGTTATGTTATGTTATGTTATTTTTATTTATAACATTACTGTTGTTTTTATTTCCACACATACTTGCACTTTATTTACATTAGTGGTTGTCTTTCATATAATCTGTAGATTGCTTGTATATTGTGTATTGTATAGTATGAATATTGTGTATTGTCTGTATATTATTAGGCCTACATTGTCTAGTCTGTATCGCTTGAGTATCAGTGAACGCTGGCTACACAACGCTGGTAACAAACACGTCTTTTGTCTCTAGGCCTGTCCATGATATTACAACAATTAAGCTCTAAATTCACAAAGTGTAGTGGAGTAGAGATGTGGAGAAATGCACTATTGGTGTGAACAGCAGCACTACTGCAACGCTTCACACCTGCCCTTAGTGTATCGTATTGTTATCGTCAACCCAATACGTGTATTATATCATGAGATTAGTGTATCGTTACACTCCTAGTTAATATACTTGGCCAATAAATCTGATTCTGATTCTGAAGACTTATGACCAGCCCCATGGCAACACGTGAACAGTTATACATTGTGCATGTTCCCTGGTCTTCCTGGAAAGTGTTTTGTTGATAACGGGGTGGTACCAATTCAACTGTTTCAGTCCTCCCTGCATTGCGATCAATTAATTACAACATATCTGGAGGCATGTGCCAGAATGCCTCTTCCCAGGAACAGGGCCAACGCTGGCTGGAACAAAGATATAGTGGTTAATGGATTGTGGAAGATTTGTTCGAAACTAATCAATGGACTTGGTTTGGCCTGAGGGCTGCACAGCACACAGTTTAAGGAATCTGTCAGAGAATAGATCAGACGGTCAGTCAAGGCCAGTCACACACACGTACACACACACACACACACGCACACACACACAGGCACGCACGCACGCACACACACACACACACACACACACACACACATGAACACACTCACGCACACTCATACGCACACACACACACACACACACACACAAACACACACACACGCACACACACATTGTATGCATTTAAAATAGAAATGACTTAACACCCTGCAGAAACAACATGCTAGTGCAGTGGCCTGCCTATGTGTACTGCAGGCAGTGTCTGCCCCAGTGGGTGGCTGGCTCCATTTAGAAGAAATACTCTGACACTGTCTCTGCTGTCTGCAGCTCCCAGCATGCAGCGCTGCAGACTGGAGGACAGTCTGACACAATGGGGAGAGACCCTGGTCTTATCTCTCTAAAGATCTGAGATATGAGTAACACTACTGGGGAAAACTCATCATTTAATAGGAAAAATGACTATAACTAGAATTACAACAGGGTGTGTTAGGATCATTTGTTGTTTATAGGCCATAGAGGAGAGGACAGAAGATTGTTAAAATATAGTCACCATGGATGTAGGCTTAATATCTCATCCTTCTTTATTTGGCGCATATCCAATGTGTTGCTGGGAATACAAAGAGTTCCTTCACCAAGAGATTTTGTCATCTAGCTTTGCACCAGTCTGACACCAGCTGTCCAATCCCTCCCAGTCTCGCTGTGCCACTCTGAGTCTCCCAGTCTGCCAGTCTGACATTCCCACACAGAACCTGATCAACTCACACAGATGGACAATGTTTGCTCCCTGCCATGGTCTGATCCAATTTGGCCCCACCAAAAACCCAAAGACTGACTTCATTGTGACAAATTAAATTCCCAGTACATCCTTATCTAGGTTGGCCTGACACAGCCAAGTCCGCAGGGCGGTCTGTAGGACAGTGTAGAATCCGTATTTCCCCTGCCAGACACCCCAATCACATTAGGAGTAAGGGGAACATGGTCAGTGGTCTGTGTGCCCCGAATCCAGAGCTGAGTCATGTGCACGGCCCTCTACATGCTGGGGTAGAGTCCCATTGATGACGGAAGGATTAATCACAGTGATGAGTCAACATTCCTGACATGATTTGGCCGGCACAGCACTTTCAACTGTGTTTCAGTCTGAGCAAGCAACATCAACAACAGTGGTTTTTAAAATCGGACCATTATTCAAAGCTTCCAAACCACAGCCGTAGTCTATCAAGCGTGTAGTAAGTTGAGTATTGTCAAAGAAACTTTCCGTTTTTTACAATATGCACTGAGTGACTTTTTGACTGTCCTTCTCTCTTTCTGGTGAATTTGTCATCCTCATTGTTTCAATAGATTCTCTGGTTGGGTTGTTTACCTTTAATTGTATGTGTTAATCTGCAATAGACATCTTATTACATAGCCTACAGACAACCAATGTAACCAATGTAGCCCTCTGCTTTACAGCTCTGGATGACATATAACAATGTAACAAATAAATATGACTAGACAAAACAAAACAAATACAGCTGGGAGAACTGATCAACAGTATTGCAGTGCTTACAATACAAGTTGTTGAAATGGGGAAGCGCAGCAGAGCTACTCACAGGACAGGCGAGTGCTGTGGAGGTTGGCTGCAGAGGAGCTCATGATACCAGACAGCCCAGGTGGAGATGGCGAATCAAAGGTGAGAAGAAGTGGAGCTTCTCTGTCACACAGACAACGAGAGAGAGAGCGAGAGAGAGAGAGAGAGCAAGAGAGAGAGAGAGAGAGAGAGAGAGAGAGAGAGAGAGAGAGAGAGAGAGAGAGAGAGAGAGAGAGAGAGAGAGAGAGAGAGATGCAGTCCTCTCACTGATATGCAGTCCTCCAGAACAGAGAGGCTGGGCTCATCTTCCTCCTCCTTCCTGACCTGGGAGAAACACTAACCCCAAATAGTTCAAAATAAACAGTCAAACTTTCACACACTCTCTACTGCCACAGTGTTCCGTTTTCCTCTTTTCTCTTTTCCTGGCATTAGGATAAGGAGGATAGCAAGTAACGGCTTTGTGGAGCATACCAAGTGGTCATTCATAGCGGGGAGGAGCATCGTGTGAGTGAGGGAGGGCTTGTATTGTGGAGAGGGATGCAAGATTTTGAGGGAGGGGAGGTTTTATGTAACAAAGTGGAAGATTCCAAGTCAAGACAGGCATTTGCACTTGCACATTTTTGTCCTTTCTCTCTCTCTCTCTCTCTCTCTCTCTCTCTCTCTCTCTCTCTCTCTCTCTCTCTCAGTCTCACCCATACATACTCTCTCCATCTCTCTCTCTCTCTCTCACACACACACACACACACACGCACACACACACACACACACACACACACAAACTGTCTCTCTTTGTGAGCCCTCAGTGTTGCTCTGTCTCACTTCCACGGTCTATTGATGTGCTGAAAATACAATGTGACAGGGGACAAGGTGGCCTTGCCAATAATGGAATAGCTTTTGACAGTTACACGTACTGTTCTTCAGATCCAATTTTGATTTTAGCTACTTTGTGTATAACTCAGATAATGGAATTGGTTCCATTTTATATCAAAATATATTCTCACAGAAAACTAACAGCAACATCAAAAGGTGTTTGGTTAGCCTGTTTGAAATACTATGATCTTTGTAGTTTTATATGACCTAATAAAAATATATATTCCTTGTTGCTTACATAATCAAAGCAACTCTAAGAAAATATAAAGGCTCATCATATTGAGTTACAATGACTTAGATGGTAGGCTACTTCAGACTTGTGCTATACCCATCAACCCATGTGATGAATACCATCTAGTGGTGAACAGGTGGAACTGTTGTGAAGCTGCAGTGAACACAGCTACGTAGGTTGTGGTATCTCATCTCGTACGCTGTGATCATGTGAGAAAATGACACACATTGTTCTGTATTCACATATGCGTCTGCTCATTATAACTGTTTTTGTAAATGTTCAACAGATTTCTCAGATAAATCTTTATTGTCCACAGTGTTAACATTTGCAGTGAGCATCTGAATCAACCAAAGCATCGGAGAACATGGAGCATGGAGGAGGTGACAATGTAGTCTTTGATGATGATTGAGGACTACATTTTTGTTTGTTGGTGTAAAAATCATGGAAACTTCAGAATCACATTTGGCACCAGTGTCAGGGTGCAGAAGTATGCAGCTGACCACAGAATGGATGCTATGGGCTGTTTGGAGGTGGGAGTGAGAAGGCGATGTGGTGATTTTTATCAATACTGTTTCTCCTAAATGTCACACTCAGCTCAGTGTTGGCTTTGGTAGTAACTCCTAAACTGTGAGCTCTTGACATGTCCTGTACCGTCTTGAGAGTGTGTGTGTGGGCAGAGGAAGCATGGTATGACTCAGAATGAGAAGTCCTCTTCGACTCTTTGATGTGTGTGTGGGCTTGCCTTTATCATGGTTTGGTTTTCACACAGGAGCCGGCAGTGTTGATAAGCGTGAACCAGAATTCTCTCCCTGGTGAATTAAGGGTCTGTGATCTCTTCTCTAAAAGAGGAGTAGAGAGGAACGTGTGGAAGTCTGTGGAAGAGAGGGCATCTTTTATGTTTCCAGAACCGATTTAGGAAAGGAATTCAGCAGAAAGTTATGATTGCGTCTGACTCAATGGTATTCTTACTCTTTTAACCATTCAATTGAATGCCTCTGCCATTGCTGTGGAGTAGGATGTATCAGAATCAGAGATTGAAGATTATTTTATTTTCACATGTAATGTACTGTGTACAATCACAGTAAAATATTATTTTCTGTGCATCAGGGTTCATCTAGGTACAAGAGTAGGCTACAGTAACAGCTCATGAGGACCGTTGTCAGATTTGTGCTCTAACCTCTAGAGGAGGAAGTGAAAGCCCACCTTGAGAAATTAAAACATTTTACTGAGTCCACAACATGTGTATTTCCAGAGTGACATTTCAGTTTCTGCACATGCATGCCTCCCCCCCTACCCCTACCGCCCCCCCCCCCCCCCCCTACCCCTACCCCCCCCCCCCCCTTTAATCCCTAGAAGGTTTTGCATTCCAGCTGGTGGAGGAGCCCTGAGAGCTAAAGGTGTGTGCCCTGGCAGAGTGGGAGCTTCAGTTTCCCGCCCTCAACACAGCTGGGCAGAGCGCCAAAGCCATCAGCCAGCCACACGCCCACCATCAGCTGAGGAGTTGCACAGCGGTCTCATGTCTAATTATACACCCAGAGAGAAAAGGTAGAGGGAGAGGGAGAGGGCGAAAGGCAGAGAGGGAGAGGAAGAGGGCGAAGAAGGAGAGAGGGAGTGAGGGAGAGAGCGAAAGAGAAAGGGAAGGAGAGAGGATGGAACACTGAGAGAAGATGAAGAAGGAGAGAGAGAGGTCGTTAAGATAAAGGTCTCTGAAAAGGAGAGCAGAGAGATAGAGAAAGAAGGAGGAAGCAAGAGAAAGAGAGAGAGAGAGATAGAGAAAGAGAGAGATCGAAAGAGAGAGAGAGAGAGAGAGAAAGAAAAGAAGAAAGAGAGTGCATCAGATCTGCTAGATAGGCTGAGAGGACTGTAGATCCAGTAGAGAGGGGGTGTAAAGGAGTGGGAGGGAGAACAGAGAATGTGTCTGATAGACAGAGTCTGGGGAGCTTGTCTGGATGTTTCCATTCAGTCTGCAGTCAGACTGCTCTGTTGAAAAGCCACATCTCCACCAGGTCCAGCACACAGAGGTAAGACAGGTGTGGAGGGCTGATGTTTGTTGAGTGATAATAAGATACATATGCATATTTATTAAAATGGATGTTATTAAGATGTAGAATCTCTCTCTCTCTCTCTCTGCTCTATTTTCAAACCTGCAATACTTGTTTTTGTGCAGTGCTTTTGTTGACCGACTAGCCTAGAGTTATTCTAAAAATCCATTTGTTATTCAAAAACTGGAAGTGAATGACAATCAGTTTGAGGACAGCAAAACATTTTCAGTATCCAAAACCAATCTATGTTCTCATTTGACTTGGCTAACGAGCTATATAGCAATGCTGGCTGGATTTGATATATTGGAATAGGGGAAAGGCTCATGATAGAAGTTGTTTTGTGTAATTACATTGTCAAATGAGCCAGTCAAACATGTAATGTAGCAATAGATATTTTCCTAGTCATTGTAATACCACAGCACAGTAACACGACTGTCTACAGCACTGTGTGCGGATCCCATTTACATAGAGTTGTATAATGACGCGCGCACCAAGGTGAGGTGAATCGATTGCCTCTTAAGGTCCTTCAGGTGTGCTGATGAGAGTATTATCCCCTGGTCTGTGTCCTTCTAGCTCTGTGTCGGTGTAACAGACTGTTCTCCAGCCAGGCTTGTCCTTTTCTGGCTCTCTGTCATGTTCAGTCTGTCAATCCTGTCCTGTGGCAGGTCATCAGCGTATCACTAGATCTCAATCAGTCGAGCCCCAAACCTCTGTCAGTCCTCCATCAGCACGGCTGTCAGTCCTCCATCAGCACGGCCCTCTTTGCTCAATTGAGTGTGTCTCCATCTGAAGATCTATGTCCCTGTCTTATGAGGTAATCATGCAGCCCCCCCCCGCCCCTGCACATACACACACACAACGGACGGGGTGATCCCAGCAACTTATCCCCTAATATATGCATTTCATTCACTGACCCGTGGTGACCGCGGTGGTGTGACGATGACATAACGCTGTCCTGCTCCCTTTTCTTTCCTCACCTCTCTGCTCCTCATTTGAATAATGAGCCTGTGCGGTTTTGAATAGGTAAGCCACTGAACTTGCAAGCGTGTGTATCATGACATAACTTTATGATACGGAAAATGGAAGTAAAAACAAAGCATTTGAGGGCGAGGGCTTTTTGTTTATATCAGACAAAGCTTGAAGACTTGCTGCAATATTGAAGATGAAATATTCACTCTTCAGTAGGACGTACACAGAGAAAAGCAAAATGGCTTGGCTGGCTTTACTGATTTGTTTGGTTTTCTTTTCACTGGGCTCTATGTCTAACTATGTGCAAGATTTTAAAGAATCTACAGTATATAAACTCTAACAGTTTATCGGATAAAATAAGTGTGCTCATGAAAATCTGGTTTCTACAGTTTTATTCAGCTGGTTCACTATGTCTTTTGTGCATCATAGGCACAGTTAGTCTCTCTAACCGTTTCTTTCCACTTTTCTATACGTAGAGTATTTTGTAACCATGGCAACTTTTCTGAAGAAGAGAGACTCAAATGTTTAGCATTCAGGCTACGGCCGCCAATCAATCAGGGAACACTCAGTGGAGCTGTGTGCAGTTTGAAAGGCTCTAATTTGAAGGCGTTTGAGAAGTGAACATGGATATTTTGAGAGCATGCCATGTGAATCTCCACGGGAGGCAGAGTGAGGGGGAGACTATGTCTACATGGAGCAGACGCACAGTGTAGGAAGAGAGAGGTAGAGTCAAAGTAGGACAGAGTCTGAGAGCTGTTAATATCTATTGGTAATGTATAGTCTCTATAGTCTGCTTACAGCTTAACTCACGAAACCTCTGGTATGAGTGTAACATTATCTTCCATTGCTTTTCAAGACAACTTCAGCAACTCCAGTGTCCCTGATGGTTCAGCAGAGAATGACATGTCACGAACCCATGACTGGCCCTCTAAAGTCATAGAATGAACAGAAGTGCCAGAGTGAGTGACAGGTGGGTTGAACCAATGAGCGCCGCGCCGGCCCCAACCCTGGGCCAGGACAGAGACAGCCTCCCGCCCATGAAGAGGGACCCGAGGATAGGGGTGCCAGAGCCGTGTCCTGCTGCCACCTTCAAGGTGCCCTACCCCTACAAGAGCCAACACGCGGTTAAGAACCAGTACGCACTTCACCCAGACTTCCTCCGACCTCTACCTGCTCCAGTGACCAACCTATACCAGCCTTGGGTCCAGTCCCACACAGCAACCAGGAGCAAACCTTACACCCCGTCTCCTGTCAGGAACAGACATGGCTTGGCTGAATGGAGAGACCTCTACCACAGGAGCATGGCTACAGTGGACTCTAGGTGGGACTGCCCTCTAATACACAGGGGACATCTCACTGGACGACTCAGGGAGCTCTCGGCTTCTGCCCTCCCCCTAGACCGCCCCCGCCAGCCCACTAGGGTGGGACCAGCGATCCTGTCCACAGAGGGCCTCCATGGGATGGGATCGGGCTACAGGTGGGAGTCGTCAACAGCGCAGGGACAGAGCGGCCCGCACGCAGGGAGGCCCAGCGGTCTGCATGTCAGGGGGCAGGGGTCACAGGGGAGCCAATCACAGAGAAGCCTATGGGCAAGTCCCGCCCCCCTGATTAGAGAGTCCTTCTCTCATTCTTATGAGGGTCCGTCTGAACTGGCAAACACAGAACAAACCGCAGCGGCCGTCAAATCTACCCTAGGGCCGTTCCCGTCCGATCAGACGACAGAGAAATACTGGACCTCAGGAATCGCGACAGATGCAGTCGTGTGTCCCCCTTCCTGCTCTCTACGTCGTTCTTCCTCCTCCTCCTCCTCCTCCTCCTCCGACCAACCTCCCTGGCTCCTCCCTCACTTTGCGGCAGGCTCCCTGATCGAGCTCCGTGACGGCAGGCTGCGGAGGGTGGAGGACCTGCAGATGGAGGACTTCCAGATGGGCGTGGCGGCCTGTCCGGAGCTGCGCCTGCGCTGCTGCACCGTGCAGCACATCTCCCCGGCGGCCTCCCCCTCCCTCTCGCGCCTCCTCATCCTGCTCCACGAGGAGCACTCTCAGGTGAGCGCAGCCGGCCGCCGCCACCGCATCACAGGCCGGCTACACACATCAATCAATCAATCAATCAATCAATCAATCAATCAATCAATCAATCAATCAATCAATCAATCAATCAATCAATCAATCAATCAAAGCTTTATTTGTATAGCGCATTTCATACCCAGAGGCAACACAATGCGCTTTACAGAGAACAAGGGAGGTGGGCATACGACCCACCCCTACATATTCCAGAGGGAAGCAAAAAAACAGTAATCACCCGGGGGCCAGAAAAGTGAGCTGTAAAACATTTTCCCTGACCCCTCTCAACAAGGCGATCGAGCAATGTTTGTCTGTTTGTCTACTGGCTAAAAACATTTATAAAGCAATACACATCACTGTTTTACCTCTAATAATCATGATATCTTTCTCCCGATATGGGAGGCTTCGGTAGGTGTGTAACTCTTGACTCGATTGACCAATGGTCCCCGACGTATGGAGCATTTACTCCACCTAGTGGACAAAGATAGAAACTGCATCCCTGTGATTAATTCTAATGGTTCCCTCCACAGGAGCTGGTGGACGTATTTGTGGAGTACCCCTTCTTTGTGTGTGGGCGTGGCTGGTCCTCCTGCTGCCCACAGAGGACAGCTAGCCTGTGTGGCCTCCGCTGCCACCAGCTCAGCGTGGGTGACATCTGCCTGGCTCTCACGCCAGTGTCGGCCTGTGGGACCCGAACGCCCGCCCAGGGACCCGGCGTCCCAGCTAACGGGGCAGAGGGACGGCCCGGGTCCCTTCCGCGCTCCTGCGCACTGCGTCCCCCGGCCCCGCCCCCTGCTCCAGACAGGTCAAATGTGGGGCAGGGCGGTGGGGGGGTGGAGCCCACGCGAAGGAGGAGGAGGCGGTGGTCAGCCCCAGAGCTGCCGGGCCCCGAAGCCGCCGCCCGTCTCAACTGAACTTTATTCCACTAGGCTGAACCGACCTCTCGTTCTGTTAGCTATGTTTCTACCTCGCTTGCCCTTGTCTGTTTTGTATGACAATTAGATATAACGTTGACTCTCAGGATTGCATAGGGATAGAGAAGAGGACCACTGCATATTTTCAGCCGCTCACATTCAATCAGATCAGAGTTAAAGAACTAGCAGGGATGAGCTTTCTACCTCTATGTTTGAGAAATGTGTTCAGAACAGCGAATGGGTAAAGTTTACAAGTTGTGGCAGTGAGCATGACTCCCTATGTGCCTGTGTGCTGTATAGCTGATTACTGCTTTGCCTTATATGAAGCACTGACGTTTCTCATTGATGTCCATTCTATTAATCTACTGTAACTGTTGTAATGATGCCTGTACAAATTCCAATTCATCAAGCTCTGAAAATGACTGTGCCACTTTATGTAATATTTGTCTTGATTGAAAAATAGACGTTTAAAATAGGCAATATTTCTGATGATTTATGGTATAAGATCACAGTTTATCCTATAGATTATACATTAAGTTGTCAGCCTTTTTCAGTACCATATTGTGGTTGTCAGTGGGAGATATTGCATGTGTGGTAGAGTGATATGAAAGTAGAGCACCTGCTACTTCTCCTACAGTATCGGTTTATTTTGCTGCTGTAATCTGACATTTGGTTTTGACAAGAAATACTGCCTCCCCTTCTCCACCTGTAGATCTGACCTGACATCAAAAAGCAGTGGTCGGAAGATGAGTGATGACCCAGAACTCTCTCTCTCTCTCTCTCTCTCTCTCCCTCTCCCTCTCTCTCTCTCTCTCTCTCTCTCTCTCTCTCTCCCTCTCTCTCCCTCTTGGGCAAAGTCATTGGCAACTTTGAGACCACATGCTTTTCCTCTGCTGAGTTAAGCAATATTTAGTGATATATGTCTGTACAGCCTACTCCAGGAAACTCAACCCAACTGCCTGGTCTATCAATCGTACACACTCTTATTACCTGTCAAGCTGCCAGTTCTCCCAGGGGCGCCCCCCCCCTCCCCCTAGCAGAGCAGACTACACTGACATCCAGATGTCCAACACCTGATTCAGACCACGGTCTGGCTCTGAATAACAACTTACAAGATGTTTAAAAGACAAGAAACAGATATTTTTAATCTTCATAATCTAAGTTGACCCAGCTGTCGAAAGGTCTATGCAATGAATCAAATGTCAAAGTATGCATATTCCTACATATTGGATGCATTATTGGAAGCAATGTTCTGTCCGAAAATACATCGACATCAAAGCGCAAGCTGCACTTGGCAAATGTCTTTTTGATAACTGGGGCTTTTCATCCCTCCATCAATAGTCCAATGCACCACTGTGTCCAATGTGAACAGTCCAGGCACTAAACATCTTTGCTGGGGACAAAGACATGATAAGTCTACTCCTTTCAATGTACTCTGGACATGGAAGAGAAATCTCTGAGGATGCAGAAGATGTCCGTAGTCCAGCTTCATCAACTGTGCACAGAGAAAGTTAGCCAATCCTCAAGCAGCCTTAGAGATCAGGTAGTGGCCCAGTTCCTGCACCTCGCTCCTCCCTTTCACCTTCTTGTAACTCCTTTCCTCTGGTCTCAATCCCCGGTGCATCCTGGGAACTTGGAACCGTGCTGGGTGTGAGTCAGTGGCAACCGCAGGCTCTGACCACCATGTTGCGGTACTTCTTCAGGATGACGTTGGAGCTGTCGTCGAAGTAGAGGACGGAGATGCCGTGCAGCTGGGTGGGGGCGCAGCACGGTTTGGGCACCGTCTCGGGGTTTATAAAGTGCACCTGCAGGAGAAGCACAGAGAGCAGCGAGTTTAGAAGTTTAGAACACCAGATGGTCTTGATACAGTACTTTCTCATACAGAGTAGGCCTCAGGAAAGATAAGAAAGATTGCGTACTAAACTATCCGTGTAGCCTCATGATATGAGAATGTGAGTAATTCTTACCAGAGTCTGCACAATAGCATGGTTGGTGGCGTTCATGTAGGAGTTGAGAGGGAAGGCACATTCGCCCTCGCAGTAGTACGCTGCGTAGCCCTCCGGGGCAATGATCCAATCCTGGTGGAGGTAGCCGCAAAATGATGAATGACATCATAATAAATATCCAATGAATGATTAATGCGACATATATCAGCCTAATACCAAAGGTATTTGTCGTCATTTGTGTTTTGATTGTGTGTTGTATGTTATGTGTTTGTATGCGGTGCATGTTATGTGATTATATGTATAGAATCGATGATGTTTTTGGACACCAGGAAGACTAGCCGTCGCTTTGGTGTAAGTTAATGGGTGCCTAACACACTTCGACTTAATACCTTACCTGCCACCCCAGGTCCCTGAAGCTTACATACAGCTCATGCTTCTTACAGCCCTGCTTGGGGTCAGTGCTGAGGTTCTCTGCAGGACAAGAGGGACATTAAAACACATGACACACATGAAAACAACGAGCCCAGCTGGGCACTTGGACAACTGTGGTGTGTGTACTTGTATGCATGTGTGGCTGACTCGGTCTGCGTCGGCCAGCTCTGTGGGGCCTGTACCTGCAGCGGCCTCGGCAACCTTCAGCGCGTCCTGGGCAGTCTTCTGGGGTTTGGAGCGATTGGGGTTGCGCCCCTTGTGGCCGTGGTGGGCGGAGCGGGCGCTGCGGAAGCGGACCTCGGTGGCTTTGAAGAAGGCCACCACGAAGGGCTGCTTGTCCTGGGGCCCAGTGCCGCCCACCAACCCCGCCAGCCATGGGTTCACACTCTGGCCTGGAGGGGGAGACACACACACACACACACACACACAGACACACAGACGCACACACACACACACACACAGATCAGCCCACCATCTATAGTGCTAGCGTATGACAGAATGATCTACCACTAAGTTTTATTCATGATCAATAATGGTGATCCGCTTTTAGCGCACCTATTGTGGTGACTCACCGTCTGCATCCTCCAGTAACATCTGCAGGCCCATGTTCTGGTCAGGGTTCAGAACCCACTGGTTACTGGTGGCCGTGATGTCGAACACCAGCCAGCCCTCCTCAGCGGCCCACACCACCCGGGAGTCCAGCAGGAACAGTTCCACTTCACTGGGGGTCGAACACGCACGCACACACACACACACAAAAACACACACACACAAACACACAAACACACACACACAAACAGACGCACGCACACGCACAAACACGCACGCACACACACAAACATGCATGCATGCACACACACACACACATGCACACGCACACACACACACACACACATCATTAAGACATGCTTATGGTGTCCTCCATTCAACAGGTTGATTTGATATCAGGATAACTAGATTTTACTGCTTCGCAACAAAATACTGAACTACTTTGCTCTAAGAGGCGTTTGAGGTTGAGCATGCAGTGAGAACAAGGCGATTGGTCGTTCACATAGCTCTTTTATCTCAACAACAAAATAATGAGATCCAGAAGCCCATAAATCCCTAACAAGCAATAACACGTCGATGTATCACCCACGATGGCCATTATTAAAAGCCCTATCTATTATCATCAGATGAAAATTCCCAGACTGATGGAGGCAGATATGACAGCTCAGGGGCAGATTTCACAGACAATGACTTGGTTTACAGATTGAGTTTCAGGCCCCCAGGCCCACGACAGAGACAGCCTCTTTGTCTTGCCGTCTGCCTGTCTATGTGGGGGGCATGTGTTTGTCTCTGAATGACAATGGTGTTGTTCTTTTAACACCAACATCACAGTCTTCCTGTCACCACTCAGGTACACACCGTGCCTGCTCACCACCTGGCTCTGATGTCACCCAGTAGACCGCGGCATGCAGGCAAGCACCTTGATATACTACTGCGTGTGTGTGTGTGTGTGTGTGTGCGTGTGTGCGTGTGTGTGTGTGTGTGTGTGTGTGTGCACGCGTTTGGTGTGTGTGTGTGTGCACGCGTACGTGTGTGTGTGTGTGTGTGTGTATGTGTGTGCGTGTGTGTGTGTGTGTGTGTGTGGAGGGGAGGGGGATGGGGATGGGGTGCTGTAGTAGGGTGAAATAGGGCTGGGATTTAGTTGGAAGACAATCAAACTATAATTCACTCCAATCAGAACATCTAGTGTTGTCCCTGCCAGGGGGGACAGAGAGAGAGAGAGAGAGAAAGAGAGAGAGAGAGAGAGAAAGAGAGAGAGAGAGAGAGAGAGAGAGAGAGAGTGAGAGAGAGAGAGAGAAAGAGAGAGAGTGTGTGTGAGAGAGACAGAGAGACAGAGAGAGAGAGAGAGAGAGAGAGAGAGAGAGTGTGTGTGTGAGAGACAGAGAGAGAGAGAGGAGGGAGGAAGGGAAAGATAAACTCCTGACAGATGGACAGAAGTAAATGAATGGAGGCATTAGCAGTGGCAGTTCTATTTGTGGACAGAGCCTGATATAGACGGAGTTTTGTTGCTTTCTAATTGACAGTAAGGGAGTGACAGATAAACAATGCTCTGGGGAACGCTGCTCTGTTCCTGTAGCTGACGGCCATGTGTGAGTCAATAGGCTGCGTCCTATCAGGCAGTGAATCAGCGGGCTGGACACCCCGGGGAAACCTCACAGCTGGGGAGAGACAGCGCCACAGCAGGAACAGCAGCAGGCAGATAGACAAGTTGTACATAGCATCTACTGCACTCGCACACACACACACATACACGCACAAACTATGTGAAAATATGGCACAGGATGTCTGTTTAATCTCAATCCTGCTGTCGGATTCACCCCTGGAAAATGGGTACAGAAAAAGTATATTTGTACTTTGTACATTTGTACACTTGTAGAATGCCCACTGAGACAGTGGTATAGGTCAAGGTCAAGGTCAACTTTATTTATACAGCACGTTTAAAATCAACCGAAGTTGCACCAAAGTGCTGTACAATATATAAAATAAACTAAAACAAAAAACAGAATAAAGTGCACATCATCACAGAATAATAAAAGGACAGGACACAAAACAGGACAAGGGATGTAGGCTATCAGGCCTCAAAAGCTAGTGAAAACAAGTGTGTTTTGTATGGTATGACCAGGCCTGCTGTGCGGATGGACAAAGCTTCACCTGTTGGAGGGCTCCTGAAGAACCTGGTAGACGCTGACCCGGAAGCTCTCGTCCTCGTAGCGCTCTCGGAGGCGGTGCTTGTAGACGCGGAACTCCGCGGCCGTGACGGCCTCTCCCTCTGGGATGCGGGACAGATCGAAACGATAGTTCCTCCTGTGCAGCTGAGGCAGGGGGTCCTGGCCCTGCTTAACTGAGATGGGTGAGAGACAGAGAGAGAGGGAGAGAGACAGAGAGAGACACAGAGAAATGGCGGCATTAGAAGAGCAACAAATACTGTAGATTGAGAGCAGAGGTTACTGCATAGTAGGGGGCAAGCGTGCCAACACACAGACTGCTGTGAATACAATCAGTTCAGCAGCCAGTTAGTGGTTTCTTCCTGTCAAAACTGTTGTTGAATCAAACAATTCTCTGATCCACGCTACCCAGACCACAACTCGGAAGTGCCATGTCAAAAAATAGGAAACTCTTGCTTCCATGAGAGAAGTGATTGATCTAAACGTCAGGAAATCAAGTTTGCCTAAAGTGCCAATGTGGGAGGAAAACCACACTCAGGGCTCAATTTGGCTCCATGTTTAAATTGCGCACATGTGCCGGCCACAAGAAAAGCCCTGTTAAGAAACTGCCCGGAAACCACAGCACCCAACACACAGACACACACAGACATAGCGGACACACTACGCTCTTTTTCAGAATGAGTGGATGTGGCTATTTTGAGACTTGAGGCTAATCTATGACCAGATTACCATGGGCCTTTGCTGTCGTCGGCCCCATCCATCCCCTATTAGCATCGCAGTGAGTACAGTTGAAGAATAATCTGAAACTTTTACTAGATGTTATGGACAAAACGCTTTTCACTGAGCAATCTGCATAAGTATCCTAAAAATAAAGCTACAAACAAAAGAACTTCTGTGTGTCAGCTGGATATGAATACCATACAGGCTAAGCTTAAGATAATATGTGGGTCTCACGCTGCGTTGTGGGGTGTCCCACCCTGCCCTGAAACAGCTGAGCCACTGTCAGACTTTCCAGAATAATGGCGGTCAAACAGAGCCAGAGGGTTCCTGGAGGTTTCCTGCGCCGTGTTTTTACAGCATTACCCAACGTGTTTGTCCTTGGAAAGAGCTCGGAGGTCTCCGGAGCAGCTTGGGGACTTCCCATACAGGAGGTGTGTAGAGTGTAGTAACAGTTATCCACCTTAAACACATCCTGCCCACTTGAAGACGCCATGACATCACCCCACTCCCTCACTGATGGCTGGCTATTGTTTCAGACTCTCACCATGCACACACGCACGCATGTGTATACGCACACACACATGCATGCACACACACCATGTCAGAGTACACACACAGATACAAAAAGCTCCAAGACATAAAAGCACACATACACAGCATGAAAAAACAAAGTGTAACCGCATATTTTACACACACAAACTCACACAGCCCGTGAGGCAAGACCAACCCCACTCATTGTTACGAGGAGAGCATTCTGAACCCCACTAGTCATTTGTTTGACCACAATTAAATCTTGGAGAGGAACCAGAGGCGTTTTTATGAAGGTAATAATTGTTTGTAAGGGGATTTGGCGTGTTTATGTTAGGGCCCATTAGCTCCAGAGATCAGCACTCAGATATGATAAGTTCTCTCTGTGAAGCATTTCAACACTTTGGCTCACTCTGACATAGAATGTGTGTTCATCTTCTTATCAGCCTTTTCTGACAGAAATGATGAGTGTACAGACTAAACTCACTGAAAGTGTTACTTTGTTTAAAATAAGATTAAAAGCAGGTACCTGTCCTGATAAAACAATTAAAAAACGGTTATGGCTAAGCTGCCACTTGTTTTAAGAATGTAAAGACGTAAAACCAATCTTTAACAGAACCCATAATCAATCTGAATTCTGAACGTCTACATATAAACATTTGACAACAACATTGCATGGTTTATAGCCCAAGCTGCTTTTCCCGAAGCCAGATCATTCACCGAAAAAGCCTTCAATAAACAAACCTTGCATCTCATGTTGTATAAATTGACACCCAGCATGTGGTCCCTGTCTGCTGGATCAGCATGTTGGCTTGCTAATGAAAGCAAGTCTAAGAAAGAAAAACATCTTTTCAAGGAAGGATTGAAAAATAATTGGGCAAATAATCAGGGAAGATAATCTCTAGTGTGATCTTCTTATTTCCCAGCAATCAGCTTACCATCACAGTCAGGTTTCAACTGTTTCGCCTTACAATGCCCCCCCTGTTCAACAGTTACACCAGCGTAGGGTCTGTGTCGCTCACTATGTTCTGTAGTGGAATCTGTATTTCAACTGTATAGACTGACAACAGAGGACAGTGTGTGGGGGGGGGGGCACACCATATGCTGAAGGTGTGATCTCAGGGGAGCACAACATCCCAGAGACATCTGTGGCTGCCAATGGCAGAGTCCCAGCAGTAGCAGTAGCCCCCGGCCAGGCTGGAATGGAGGTCGACTCAGTCCACTGACAAACCTCCTTGTCAGACTACGGCCACACACTGACTCTAGGCGTACCAACGTGATCGCTTTATAATCATGTCACAGATGTGCAGTAAAGCTACATATGTGTGCAGTCAAACAGCAGCTGTTTAGTCTGGCGTGTTACTTGGACATGAAAGGAAGGGATGGGCCTGTTGATTGATAGTGGCCCACAGTGGAACTTGTATTCAAACCTCAAGAGTCAGAGCATGGGAGGAAATAGCATAGCCTACGTGTGTATGTCTATGAGTATGGATTTTAAACTTAAAGCCTTGCAACCATTCTAAATTAGAAATGAACATGACATCCTCCATGTCAATGCATTTCAACAAACTCCATTAGCCTCAAGGGGGAGTGGGCATGATGAAACCCTTGATTATTTTTTCACTCTTAGGCCCTACACTAATAAATTGAGGAAATTAAGAAACCAAAATGTATATTCCATCATTTCCCAAATCATCCCGTTTAGTGAAATATCTGAACATATAAGGAGGGAGAATGTCTCATTCCCTCACTGGAAGCTGTGGTCTGTCAAGGGGAAATACCTTAATCCAGTTTGGTCTTAAGTGATCACTCCAGGGACCACCAAGTCAGACTCTTTAGAAAATGGTGGGACCCACGGCTGGAAACAGACTGCCACTCAAGAGCAGACGGCCATGATCTCAAAACAAGGAATGGAAGGCCCTCTGTCGTACCTCTATTCCATCACTGTGTGTTCTTCTTCCTCATATGTAATACAGGTATGGTGGTGGTAAAAACAGTTCCCTCAAGAACATCTTATCAAAATCAATTCAGATACCTCCCGATCCATCGTGGGTGTCCGTACGCAGGAGATTGACGTATAAATGAGATGGTACTGAATACTTTGGATGAAAACCCACATCCGGATAGAAACCACAGGTACCGTGCCATCTGCTGTTATAGTGAGATCAGACCCACCATGCGATCTCCAAGGAGAACCAAAACAGGATTTGAATTTCATAAATGCTCTTAACCTATGTCTAAGGAAGCCCCCAAGTCCCCTCCACCACCCATGAATCACACCAACATGCACATGCGCGTGTACACACACACACACACACACACACACACACACACACACACACACACACACACACACACAAACACACACAAACACACACACACACACATACACATACACACACACACACACACGCACACATACACAAAGGTCACACAATTCACTCACAATTCACTCAATGACAGGGTTTGTGTGTTTGAGGGAGGGCTGTCTAGAGTAGAACAGTGTGTTTTGTGCAGTTTTTATCTTTTGGTCAAAGTGTCTTGCCCTTCCCAAAGTCCAGAAATATCTGTTCAAATCCTAGTCATGCGAAACAAAGCCATGTTAAAGCCGGTCTCCCAGAGCTTTGAAGGGATTCCGGGGAAATCGGATATACATGTTGTCATAACATTCACAACTCGGAATGCAGAACAATCTGATTTTAAGTACAGCGAAAGTGACCTGAAAGCCAACCAACTTTCTGGAACTGCACCCCAACTGGCTGTAAAAGACACAGGCACTTAGCTAATGCACTCTGTGAGCGTTATTTTAGTAAGGTGCCTTCAGAGAACAAAAGGGCATTGAAGAGAGTATCCCCCTTTTAATCCCAATGCCAAAAGCTAAACGGCACAATGGAATGGAGCTGTCCTCTTTCAGAGCCCAGTTTTATCTGAGACATCACTTGATACCTCAGCAAGTTCCCTGTGCAGTTCTTCACCTTGCCTGACCCCTGCTCTCTAGGCTACAGGCTACCCATACAGGTCTATACTTCACCTTGCCTGATCTCTGCTCTAGGCTACAGGCTACTCCATACAGGTCTTCACAAAGAACCCAAGCTGTCTGGAAATGCTTGAAGGATACAATGGCTTCATGTTTTTCGTCAGGGTTTCGGTTAACATGTTTAGGATTAAAACGACAATATAGACAGTTGGGTTGAGATGTGTTAGTGACGGAAAACTAGTTACCCTTTAATTCCAAGATATATCGATTTTTAATGATTCTTTTAAATGTTTCTGACAAAATTGTCCCACCATCAGAAGGCTATATTCCAGGCAAAACTTTCCAAACATGTCAAACATCAATCACTGCAGTCTAAATTAATGCAAACATAGATAATAAAATCAACGTACCAAGGTTGACAAAGCTCATCACCATATCCGCGTCATTCAGAAAGCGGCTGTCCTCTTGGGTCACCATTCGGGGTCCTTGTGTCGTATATAGTGGTTTATAATAGGAATAGCCCGGTGGCTCTCCATCCGTGGAGATTGCGTTATACAGATCCAACATGAACATCGGTGCCGCGTTGAGCTTGGTGTCAGTTTGCGGACGCGGGCGGTGAGGCAGCCCCATGATGGAGAGAATCTCCCTCTGCATCTCCCTGCGCTCCTGGCCCCGCAAGCGCCGCTGGATGAAGCTGGAGTGCACCTCGTTATGAGTGAAGTTAGAAAAAGTTACCTCGGCCAAAATGCAATACCCGCACGATACTATCAGCGCCGAAGCAAGTCGGCATAATAACGTCACCATTTTCAAATGACTGCGTCAAAATAGGCTAAATATTAAGGTCTTAAAATGTGAGCCTCGTGTCCCTTCAGTGCAAGCTGCATTGGAGAAAGAGCACTATAAACCTGATGTTACTATGAATATTACGCATCAGTCCAATCCTCTGGAACGGTGCGCACCTCTGCTATTGCTGGTGACTGGTGAGTGAGCTGCGCTCGTCTTGCTGGTGGAATTTATGGAGATGCGGTCTCTAAAAAGGGGAGAGGCGAGTGGGGTTTAGAATGGGGAACAGCTCTGGCTGGGTATGGCTAGATGTTCGGTGGGGGCTTGGCCGAGATGAGTTCATGAAAATGAGGACAAGAGAAGATCAATGCCCTTCCTAATTAGGTGGAGTGTTTTATTTTGGTAGGCTAATAGCTGGCTGCCTTTGTGTTTGTAATTTGATTGTGAGGAGTGGCTCTGCTCATGCATGGAAATCGATGTGTGATCGCTGACAGTGCTGTGGCATCCATCTGCACATCAGACTAGGGTGGTAATCTAAAACTCCAAAGTGAAAGACTGTATTTAAAATATTTTCATTCTGACTTGCTCGACGCTTTCATTCACTCTCTTCATCTCTCTCTCTCTCTCTCACACACACACACAGACACACACACGCATCACCGGAACACCAAGAAAATGCAGCCTACAGTAAAACAGCTAGGCTGCAACCACCTGTTTCGAATTTATCTGTCTAGCCTCAGGTCACTTATTGAATTCAAACAATAAGCACACCTCAATAATGTGGTAGTCGGAGGCAGTGCATGACTAGGCTACTTGGCACCGAATCGATCCCTCCTGTGTTTGAGTCCTCCCCCTGCTGTGCCTGCCCCCCTTCACATTATCATAATCCACCCCCTGCTGGGACAGTACCAGGACTCCCCAGTCCTCTGCTCTTGAGCGCAAAGGTCAAGTGTGTCCCACACACTACAGCCTGACTCAGCTGAATGGAACACACACATCTGATCATCACTGTGTCTTTGTCCCTGTTTTGCCCCATTTGGAAAGTTCAGCTCCTTCAAACAGTACAGTCTGAAACAGCATGTTTTTCTCACGGCAATTATTAGTGTGAAGTCAAATGTTCACCCCACTGGTCAGATGCATCCATGCATACACCAGCTACAACAGGCTGATGTCTGCTTGGAGTTCATTCAAATCACAACATCAACTATAACAAGAAGACCTAATGGTTGTATATCTGCTAAACTAGCCAAAAAGAAGCCCAGTTCTCCATTACATCACAGATTCTCTCATGGGAACTCATCCCCTGTGGTCAATCAACAGATAATGAGGGATAATCCCTTAAACCCATGTTCAAGGCACCTTTGAACTCAAACAATGAGTCAGGGCCCACCCTTGTTGTTGATGATGTGTTTAAGGTGCTGATCAACAACAGCAGGGCTGGGGAGACACATGTGGGCTGTTCTATGGAACCAATGAATTGCAGGACAAGGTGCAAAGTACCCCACCTGGAATGTTTAAGTGGAGAGGGGGAGGGGTGGCGGTCAATGCCATTGTTTTAACAGACACACAGAGATCCCACTGACTCCTGCACTGGTGGCGTTTTCCTTTTTCAGGTATATGGTTCAAGTATAACATCCATATTTGCATCAAATTAGCCACGACAGGGAAAAAGGCGTATCATTACCATTACATTAGTAACTCTTTTCTATTCTATAGGCTATGTTCTCATGAGGCTTCAACTCCGTTCAAGGGCTGTTGTGTGTGAAATGCAAGCCTTGCCAGTCTGACTCAACCAAACTGCTTCAGAGTTGTGAATCTCTGGTTCGTGGCAGTAGCATCTAAAGAAACAAGTTGGATTATATAAAACTGTCTTATTGTCTACTTTAAGATGTATTTTACTTTATGCCTATAAGCATGATTGTACAATTGGCTAATGATGTACTGTAAAATAAATAGGGCCTACCTGAGATTTTGGCATATCACTGCATGAGATAACTCAGCACTTTGGCGACCCCTCTGGTCGTGATAAAAACTGCAGTATACTAGCAGTACAGTGTCCTAGTCAGTAAACTGAAATTATAAAATAAAACAAGTACTGTACACATGTAAACATGTTGTCCCCCACCCATTATGCGTGTTCCCTTGTGGTATCAATCCCCCTGCTTCTCATTAGGTGTTTTTATACAGAGATCCCACTATATTGCCCTATAGAAGACCTCTCAATTTTCTGGCTTTGTTTGTTTATAATGAACCAAAGAAAGACAGCATAATGTGTGATTTTATTTTTTAATGCCGGCAATCTGGAATCGAGAGGCATGACCCTTGGACGCAACATTCACTAGTTGTTAAACAAGTCCATGCACCTGTATGGTCAAAAGTCCTATAATGAATGTTGAAATACAGACATATCTAGCGCTACTAATGTCACATCATGTGTATCAATGATTGACCAAAGTAAGATCTCTACAAACCATGGTAGAGTGAATAAGAGTACAATAATGTCTCCATCTAGTGGGCAAACAGGTCCATGCACCTGTATGGTCTAAAGTCCTATAATGAATGTTGAAATACAGACATATCTAGCTCTACTAAACACGCCAAGCTCTACTCTCCGCGGATGTACAGTAGAAAGTATATGGTTTTCCGAGTAAACTAGTCTGAGATTATACTGAGACACCAAGCATAGTTTTTCATGTAAAAATCTAAATGTACTTGTCAATGGAAAAATGCATTGGAAAGACGCCCCTTTTGTGGTGGGTTCTGGTACTACGGGGGGACTGACAGACTCACTTACTCACTCACTCACTCACTCACTCACTCGCGACGTGACACCGGCCAACCTAAAGTCACCCCCTTTGGCTGTCGCTGGGTGGGGGACAATAATGAATTCACAGGGTCTCATGTCACGAAAATGATTGTTTGGGTCTCACTAAGGCCAATTCATAAACTATTAGCAGAAAACCTTGAATATTTAACTAAAATTAGGTACTCCACCATCACACTGAATGACACCCCAGTGACCACTGTTGACTCCTTCCACTTCTTGGGCACCACCATCTCCTGGGACCTCAAGTGAGAGTTGGTCAGCTACCTCACCAAAAAAGCAGAGGATTTACTGGCAATGATACCAAAATTAATGGTATTAATAATGGTACTCTTCTATACCTCCATCATCGACTCCATCCTCACCTCCTCCATCACCATCTGGTTCTCAGCCACAACAGACAAAGACAAGAGCAGACTGCAGTGCATCATCCGCTCGCCAACCCCTCGCATCACAGTCACGGTCTCTTGGACCCAATCCCCCCTGGCAGGAGACTGCGATCCATCGGGACCGGGTCCACATGCCACAAAAATCAAACTTCTTCTTTCCCACAGCCATTACTGATTAACAAGGCTTGTGTCCCCACACGACGCCCCCCCCCCCTCCAATGACTTTATATCCCTTGCACCACTTGCACATGACCTCTGATTGATACGTCAACAGCACACATACTGCACACACAGTAAGGCCTATATAACATCCCGCATCTACTACACTCTGCACACACTATACACTCACCACACTCCATTCTGTATTATAGTACGTAAATTGCATTTGTGACTCCCTTTTTCGTAGCAGTTTATCATAATTTGTTTGCAGTGTATTCTGTTTGCACTGTTTTTGTACTGCATTTGCGCTGTCGTGTCTTTGCACTGTCCTGTCCTGCCCCCTGTCCTATGTCGTCCCAACAGCTTATGCCTTAACCCTAGTCAAATTCCTAGCATGTGTGAATCATAAACATGGCTAATAAACCAATCTTGAATCTTGAATTTAACCAGGCCAGGTCCAGCCTGGCTTATGTGCGTGGCTGGCTTGTTTCTGTTCAGGACTGGAAGGATGGAAGCTAGTCATGCCACTGAAATAGCTGTGAATTGAAATGACATGAAATAATGTCTGATAAATTAAGATAGGTCTTGTCGCCTGGACACATCAGTTCCAATGCTTCCAATGCTAATCCAGTACGAGCAGGATAGCCAGTTAACTCATGAGCTCACAACAACTAGCAGCAGCTTCCATAACATTCAGTGGCTAAAGCAGTTACACTGATGATTCCTGTAACGTTAGCTATTTTGCTGCAATTGTTCAAAAATTCAACTTCTGTTTCTGGTCAAAGGTAAGGGATAAACCCAGATAACCCAAGGCTAGCGGATCTACAGCGGGTCCCCGATAGACGAGTTGGCGGACCTCCGGCAGAATATAACACAAGGCTAGTGGACCTACAGCGGGTCCCTGATGGACGAGCTGGCGGACCTGCAGCCTGAAACTGCAGCCTGCAAGCCTGCAGCTGGACCCTTCTCGTGGGAGGGAGTAACAACCCGACAAACGCTATCTATGGGGCGCTGGCTTACAGCCACGCACAAAAAGTTATCTCAGGCACGCTTCACATGCTGAACACTGTCCTTCCATCTACTGCCACCAAGTGGACATTCATTGTCACTGCGCAACAGGACACTGCAAGGTATTTACGTCTAGATTGCCGTTCAACAATCTACATGGTATTTAGATACACATTTTATTCGTTGTAGCCAACATATGACAGCAAGATAATTGTATATTATCGTAATTATCAATATAGCGTGCTGCGTGCTCAACATCACTGGATATGGGCACTTGTGTGCTAAACCAACGTCATCAACGTGCGTCTAGGGGCTGTAGTGCGGGCGCCACATTTGCCTAGCCCTGAAGAATTGTGTCAATTTTCAATATCACTGGGTTATACATCTATGTTAAGTATGTGTCTTATCTTGGTTATAATCTGTGCTGTGATGTACCGTATAGAATGTATAGAGAGGCAGGAATGACGAAATTGTGTCTTCAGCTTCACAACATTGTGCTGGATAGCAAAGGTGGCAAGCTATCCACTTAGGCTAGCGTTAGTTAGCCGGCTGCACCAGCAATGCTATGAGCGAAGTGAAGGCAAATAGCTTATTAGCTAACCATGTCAGCTCATGCAAAGGAGATAGAGATAACTATAATCAAGCTGCATACATCCAATGACAACATAGTCTGGCTTGTGAGTTAATTAGCATTAGCTAGCTAGCTGTCTGGAACCAGTCAAATAATCTCCAAGACATCTCCATGGTCAGAGTTAGCAATAACGTTATCTACGCCTGTCTTAATATCTAGTCTGCTGCAAAGGCAAAGAAGAACAATGTTGGCTTATGATTAACAAGTTGCTATAACTCACTGTCACATGTTTTCCATAGGTACACCCGCCTTCTAATCATGAGTTTATTTGGGACAACGTCCAGTTTTGGTACTGGAGGAACTGGTGTCTTTGGAAGCACAACGACAGACAGCCACAATCCCATGAAGGCAAGTGCACGCCACTGTCCTAGCACCCATCTCTGTCAGAACATTGATCATTATCCTTTGTCCTGGTTTAGGTTAGGAAAGCCTGATTTTGCTTAGCTTCTGGCTTGTGTGATTTTCTTAGTTGCAAAGCACTGAACTATAATAATTCAAGACCTCAGGGGTCATTTATTTGCCACACGGGGATCAACACACAAATACACACAGTGAATGAGCGGCACACACACAGGCATCTGCGGTAGGCACCGGTGGAAATTGTTCCTTGGATTTTACCCATCCCAGCCGTCCTCCAGGGGCAGCCAGGAGCAATGGGCAGCCTTGACAGGGGCGCCCAGGGAGCAAGTCCAAGAGCGCAGTCCAACCGGGCTGAAGAGCCTCTGTTCTGCTGCATGTTTTTCATATTGGGTTCGTAGGGAGGAAACCCTTGCGAACACGGGGAGAACATGCAAACTCCGCACAGAAAGGCCCGGAGACCTTCTTGCTGTCAGGCGACGGTACTAGGTACTACGCCACCGTGCCGCACGCGAGCTATTTTGGGGTTCAGTGTCTTGCCCAACGACACTTCGGCACACCCCGGGAGCTGGGATCGAATGGGGGACCTCAAACCGGCCGCTCTACCTCCTGAGCTACGTGCCACCATGCAATGCAATGCACGTTATGCAAGTCCATGCTGCTCTCAGTGTTGTTATTCTTTCTGGCTTCCCTTGCAGGATGTTGAGGTGACTTCGCCACCTGATGACAGTATCAGCTGTTTGGCTTTCAGCCCTCCCACGATGCCAGGAAACTTTCTAATTGGGGGATCCTGGGCCAATGATGTGAGTGATTATAATCTATTAACCTTTTGCCTGTACACAGCATTTACTTTGTCTGTGTTCGGGCTCAAACCTTATGTATAGTAATTGTTTACAAAGATTCTCATTGGAACTTTATTGTGTCCCTTCTGTAATCCCAGGTGAGGTGCTGGGAGGTGCAGGACAATGGGCAGACTGTCCCCAAGGCCCAACAGATGCACACTGGCCCAGTGCTGGATGTCTGCTGGAGCGATGTAAGACATCACACTTGACAAGCCTCGTATAGGACTGTGATGACAGAGTGTTTGGGGATGATGGTGACGATGTGCTCCTCTATTTTGATCAGGATGGGAGCAAAGTTTTCACCGCCTCCTGTGACAAGACAGCCAAGATGTGGGACCTGAACAGCAACCAGGCCATGCAGATTGCACAGGTAGGACAATGTCCCTCTCTGTTTTGACATGCTGTTGCCGCAGATGGATAATGTTTCTAAATGAGTAAATGATCTTGGAGTTGATTCTCCTTCTCCCCCTAGCATGACGGCCCCATCAGAACAATTCACTGGATAAAAGCCCCTAATTACAGCTGCATTATGACTGGCAGCTGGGACAAAACATTGAAGGTACAACCGTCAACCAGTACGACAGTGGACATTGTTATCAGTGTTCTTGTTTGTCACAATGAGATGTTTGGAATGTATCTCCTGTAGTTCTGGGACACGCGCTCCCCCAACCCCATGATGTCTCTGCAGATGCCAGAGAGGTGCTACTGTGCAGATGTGGTGAGTGGTGGCATGCAGGCTACATGCAGCACTCCGAGATCAACACATAGGCTGCATATATCATATCTGATATGTGTTGTCTATCGTACATTTTGACCTTGATGTAATGTTATCTGCCTAAAGCGCAGTTGAAAGCATCAACCCAGTGCTGTGTGCGTGGCTAACCCCTCTCCCTGGCCAGGTGTACCCCATGGCAGTGGTTGCCACGGCAGAGAGAGGTCTGATAGTCTACCAGCTGGAGAACCAGCCCTCAGAGTTCCGTAGGATAGACTCTCCACTGAAACACCAGGTGAGCGGTTCAACTCGCCTGTCCCCGTCTATCACTCTCTCTCTCTCTCTCTCTCTCTCTCTCTCACTCTCTCTCTCTCTCTCTCTCTCACACTCTCTCTCTCTCTCTCTCTCTCTCTCTCTCTGTTCTTCTCAGCCAATGTGAATTCATTTCACCCAGTGAACTGTCTTAACTGCCACACCCCCACCCCCCCGTAGCACCGATGTGTGGCGATCTTCAAAGACAAGCAGAACAAGCCCACAGGCTTTGCTTTGGGAAGCATCGAGGGTCGAGTGGCCATCCACTACATCAACCCCCCGAACCCGTGAGTGGCCACACACCGTGTCTTGTGTCAGGGGATTTAGTTGATGGATCCTATGAGGTTTTGATGTACTTTTCCACACGTGTTTTGTACCAGGGCCAAGGACAACTTCACTTTCAAGTGCCACAGGTCCAATGGAACCAACACTGCCACCCCACAGGATATCTATGCTGTAAGTCTTTTTTATTTAACCAAGTTTGTCTCATTGAGATTATAATAGAATAAAATATATTTTTCAAGAGAGACCTGGCTAAGAACGTGGCACACCAAGTTCCAGAGAGGGTGCAACATAAAAACACTACCTGTCTTGTCCCAGCTGCCTTGCCTCCTGTGTCTTCAGTCAGGAGATTAAATCAGTCCATGTGCCATAAATTACCCTTGATGCACGTTTGCAAAATACTCCACTGGATTGAAGGGTCTCTCGATCCACCTACCCATCTCTCTCCACCTCCCCTCTCTCTCCTTAAGGTGAATGCCATCTCCTTCCACCCTGTCCATGGCACGCTGGCCACTGTCGGCTCCGATGGACGTTTCAGCTTCTGGGACAAAGACGCCCGCACCAAACTCAAAACGTCGGAGCAGCTGGACCAGCCAATCACAGCCTGCTGTTTCAACAGCAACGGCAATATCTTTGCCTACGCCTCCAGCTATGACTGGTCAAAGGTAAAATACTGGTTCTCACACAACTTTTAGTCAGATGTGATTACAGATATGTGTGTAGACTGTTGTGTTTCCACAGGTGAACAGAGGTTTAGCTTTCTCCCCATGCTGGTGATTATCCAATGGGTCAAATACATTAGTCTGGTTAAGTGGGTGATTGGCAGAATGGACACTTTTGGTGACAGGGATGAGCCTACTAACATAACCAGTGGCTAACTGGCATTTTCTGAATTCTCAGGGGCATGAGTACTACAACCCCCAAAAAAAGAACTACATCTTCTTGCGGAACGCTGCTGAGGAGCTGAAGCCTCGGAACAAGAAATGGTGAGAGGTGCAGCCACACTGGCCATGACCCAGAGCTGACCTACTTCCTCTGTGACACTTGCGGTGGCCTTCCTCGGCATCCCGTGGTCGTTTGCATACAGGGATGTGGGTGGTCAAGAGATTTAGCTGGGAGAAGAGAAGTGTGATTCAGACTTTAGTGCTGCTGTGTAGCGCTAATCTTGTCAGCCTTGTACTCTGAGAGTGCAGCTGTACTGACCGTAAGTCAGGCTGTTTGGTTTGGGCTGTGCTGTGCATACACGCTCCCGGCCTGTCTGTGGTATGGTGATTTTCAGGAATAGACCAGGTCGCTCTGAGAAGATTTTGCTTTTATTTACTGAATGCAACTTAGATTTGTGAATGAATTAGGATTTGCAGCGCATTCCTATTCACGCCAAGAGTTAAAGCACTTTGTGATTAATTTAAAATTCAAGTACTTGAATATTAACAGATTATTGTCCGAGTAAATATGATTTATGGAAGCATCTATTTTGAATCAATAAGCTATCATCTTCTAGAGAAATTGTTGATTTTGTTTTTGTCTAGCGTAGACTGAAATTGTGCATTATTGTTCTGTGGGGGAAATAGGAACACAATGAACACCTTTTCAAAAATAAATAAGACAATTTAAAGGTTCTGTTCTGAGACTGACTCCTCCCTCCTGTCTTTAGATTCGTCGTGCTGAGTCACATCTGTTGTGGGGAAACGCGGAAGACCTGCTGCTTTAGTGTGTGTATACGCTCAAGACAGAGACGCCTTCCTTTTGGCAAACACCTGGACCAATGCTGTGGCGTTGCATACAGTGCATGGACCAATCAGAGGAGGCCAACACACCCAGTCTTGATGACAGCGTTGTGATTATTGGTCTCATTGGGTCATTTTGAGGGGGGCTATATCGTCATCCATCTGGTTTGTTTTTTATTATTGATGTTCGCAGCTCTTTATTTTTTATACCGCTTTCCAAAGACATTATGTTCTCCCTTGATTGGCTGTCACTCCCTGGTGTTGCTCGGACACTGAATTTGAAATGTGAAATAAATAAACCTCTGCAGGACACCCTCGAGATTTTCCATATTTATTCCATCTGGAAGAACACGGGACAGTTGATGGGTTTGATGAATTTGCTACATCGGTTTGTAAGCATTTACGATATGTGCACGCTTTGCCATAGTTGACTAAATTGTTGTTGTGTTTCCTATATTGTGATCTTTAATAGTTTCACCAGACATTTCTGTGATTTTCTCCACCCCGTCTCTGAGTGAGTGTCATAATCCAAGTGGCCACCAGGTGGAGTGTTTTATCTTTCTACTCCTACAGTGACAGTGGGAAGTGAGGTCAATCCACGATCAAAGCAGCCAGGCAGTTTGATTCAGGTAAGTCTTTGACATGGATACTAGATGGAGATTGGGGATTTGCCAGTAGGATATGAATGAGGAGTAGTGGGGAGCTACAAAGGCCACAAGGCGGGCCATATAGTAGAAGGTGTGAATGAAATACATTTTATTGTGGTCATTAGAGTGTCACTTAACTGTCATCCAGACTTTGGGTACTTAGCAGATGTGCTCCAAGGGACCATGTGTGGGAAGACATGGGTTTATTGTCCACTGGTTCTTCTTAAAGTATTTGGAACTTTTCTATGTTGTTGGGACACTAATGTTTCACACCACATGCCATGTTCAGTTTGAGACATATCCATATTTTCATTGCACCATCCAACAAGCCCAGTTGATCATAAATCCAACCACCAATTTGTCACTTGAAGCTGTCATTGTGTCGAACAGTATTTTTTTTAGTTCAGTTAACCCAGGTATTGCTTAGTACCAGGCTCGGAGGTAATCAATGTATGTTGAATTCCTGGCAAAAGTTTGGGCAACTGTAGCTTACAGTCCCACTCCCATTATGTGACTAGCCCTGGCATGCCCCTACACCGCTGCCGTTCCCTTTAACAATCAAGCAATGAATTACTTTATTGAAGACCTTGAAAGAACACCCTGGAAACCAGTGTCAAGAACACCAGCTACTACGAACACAGCAATGGATTCAAAGTAGAGAGTTATGGGGTAGCCAAGCGCGCGGTGTTATCAGGCTTGCAATCAAACAGGAGCCAAACATTAGTTTTATGATGAAGTGGTTCTGAAAGGCGGCTTTCAGTGGCGGGCCTATGAGCCTCTACATATTTTACAAACAAGGCAGAGGTAGTTAGGCATAATTGTGCTATATCCTACTTAGGGAGACCATCCATGTTTCAAGAAGGTAATGCCATTTATTGGCACCATGATTCAGGTGTGATCTAAATTTCTAAAGTTAGGCCTAAATTGTCAATCCAGGACCTTTGCATGTCACTGCCTACAACAGTAAATACTGTACATAACCGATTTGCTGGAACATTTAATAGTCTCAACACGTAGCCTGTCTGGATTTTAATCCAATGAGCATGTATCATGTATAGATTGCATTAAGAGTGATACAATGTAACATGTGCGTGACGCGCTCTTTCTGGTTGGATGTGTCTTTTCTTTGTGTTGTAAAAGACAAAAGCAGGTGCAGAAGTAGGCTAGGCGAGGGGCGGGGGATAGGAGGGACTCCTGCAAAGTTGTCATTGGGAATCTTTGCCGATAGGACAATAATCTGAAGTGGGCGCGGTCTCGCCCAGTGAGTATAAAGACGTCTGTGAGCGACCTGACGGGAACCAGTTTGAAAGAGACCAGTAAATGTGCGGTCCGACCTATTAGGCTACAATCTCTTCGTGTCCGACGTGTAGGCTAGTGTATAATCACGCAGGACTGAGCCACGAAGACGTACGTGAAATTACGGAGAAACGGACCACTGTAGCCGGCTTTTCTCAAGCTATCCGTTGTGCTGGCCTGTTTTATGCTGGAACAAGATTAGACAAGTTGGTAAACCAACTCGCCAACATTTGGTTTGTTTCTTACAGGAGGTCCTAGTGCGTTTTACGGCTGACCAATGCTCTTGCATCAGTTCATGAACGGAGCCTTGGAAGTGATGCATCCTACAGCGATTCAAAAAGACACTACTTTCACCAAGATTTTTGTTGGTGGGTTACCTTACCATACAAACGATGCCTCGTTGAGAAAATATTTCGAAGCCTTCGGAGAGATCGACGAGGCCGTGGTGATCACGGACAGGCAGACGGGGAAGTCGAGAGGATACGGGTTTGTAAGTACATCACCGTTGAGCTGTCAGGCTTTTGGCGACTGTTTGAAACAGTGGCGCAGCACGTGCGAGGCGAGCGCTTTGTGTTCTCGCGTGGCCAGAAGTTTGAAGTGAAATGTATGGATGAGGGTTTTAAGTGAAATGTATGGATGAGGGTTTTAAGTGAAATGTATGGATGAGGGTTTGAAGTGAAATGTATGGATGAGGGTTTGAAGTGAAATGTATGGATGAGGGTTATGGATGAGGGAAATGTATGGATGAGGGTTATGGATGAGGGAAATGTATGGATGAGGGTTATGGATGAGGGAAATGTATGGATGAGGGTATTGGTGTCGAGCTTGAACAACACGTGTTTACCAAGTGCTTCACGATGAGAGTAGCCTACATATTGAAATGGATCGGTACAGGAAAACTGAACGTGACATTCATTTCGATGCTAATTTGAAGTTTAACCTCGTGCAGCTATTACGTAGTTGTAGCATATTTTTTGCCTTGCTATTATTTTGGCTTTAATGTGGATGGTGGATCACACGAGTTGATGGGTAAGAAGATTCTAACATATGTAGGCCTATAATATTCCCCTGCTCCCAAACCATCTCTCCATAACTATTTCTCACTGACTCACCACCCAGCAGTGAGCTCAACAGAACTGCCGGTTGGAAAGGGGGGCAAGTGCGAACTGAAGTGATGCTGTTGACCTTTTTCAAACGCTATTGTAGTCGGCAGCAAATTATGAGGGGTTATACAAGGTTGTCTTAAATAACAGTTTGGTTGTCTTGTGGCTGTGGAGAGTCTGAGTCTAAGGACCGGAAAAACTGGAGTGACACGAGTGAAATGGAAACATCGTGTGTGTGTGTTCCTGTTTATTTTGCATTATGTATTATGATATAGACTAGCCTGTAATGGTTGCATTGTCACTATGTAAAGTCTGTGTTGAGGATCCTAGGAAGATGCAATGCTGAAGCTAACGGGGATCCTATATGGAACATTTTCTATCCAAGATGAATAACTTTTTAGATGAGCAGATTTAACACCCGTGACTGCCATTTGGGGATGAGTAAAGAGAGTCTTAATGGTTTAAGTATACTCAGAGCCACTGTATTACATTGTATGGATTTATCCTGCCAACTTTCCTGATCCTCAGACAGCTTTATTAATGACCTCCATTGATCACTTTGGTGTCTGGTTGTCTTAATGTCTGGTTGTCTAAATATTGACAACTGGAAAATAATCTAAATAGAATAAATAGAACTTCTAATTCTATTTATCCATGAAGCAGACTACCATACAATGAACAGAACAGCAGAAGTAAGTAATGCAAATATTTATCAGAATCCTAGAGACTCATCATCATTGACACAAGCCAAAGATGGAATGGAAAATTGGTGTGGTTTTCGGGAGTGTGCGTGCGCAGGCATTGGGTGGGTGGGTGTCAGGCGGTGTGCAGTCTGTTTACCTCTCACAAAATTTAGAACGGTAACACTGGCAGAAAATGACACTGTGTTTACACACCAGCAGCGGCCAACCAACCCCCTTGTGGAGCTGCCAGTTCTGGGCCCTCTGCTGAGTGGGTCTGGTGTTTCAGGTCCGACTGGCTCAGGGGTATGTGGGTGCTCCCGGCTGAGGGAGAGGTGCTTCAACACCTTGCGCGCAGCAGAGGGCTACAAAAACAGCCAGTAGCTATTTTTTCTTCTCACCTGGTAACTGACAGGGCCAACTTGATAATCCTGTTGCTAGCAGCTTCAGAAGGAAGCAGGTGGGGGTGGGGGATGCGCCACAGCCAGGCCTAAAACACACTCCAGAGGTGGATTAGACCCGCTTCAGCAGAGTTCCAGTGTAAACACAAGCCTCGCTCTTCCTGTGTGTTCACAACACAAGCCCTGGAGTGGCGAGGGCCCCGGGGAGCCCTGCTCTAGTCTGGAGAGGTACCACACTCAACGGCAGTAGAGATCTGCAATACTATCTAATCTTCTGAATCTCTGAGTCGGCAGAAGAGGACCGTGAAGGCAGACGGTGATGCCTAATGCCTTGGAAGGAAGGGGAGGGTGAGGGAGCCGGGCAGATTGAACAATCTCCTTAATATCTGTCGCCTAATTGGATAAGCCGTTGTTGTTCATCCCAGATCCATATTTCAGCTGTCCTCTGTGGTTCACCGAGCGGCTGGTTGTGTGTAGCTCCTAACCAGTGTTGTGGGTAGTTCCTAACTGGTAATCATTGTGCTTTGTGTGCAGTTCCCCGTTCGGTTAAGAAAGGGGAATCTAAAGAGTGGAAGCTCAGCAGGGGGATGTTTATGACGACAGGCCGGAGATGGCTGTTTATCATTCAAAGGGCTCCTCTTCTGTTCTGTTTGGAGTGCCAGGCCGACCTCAACCACAGTATGGGTGCTCTGTTGTGATGAACGTGTCTGGTGAATAAGCCCTTTGTGACATAAGGGGAAGTGGGGCCTGTTTTTTTTTGTTTTTTTTTTAGGATTCACGTTGTTAATCGCCGCCTGTCTTTTGTCAGGTGACGATGACCGATAGGGGGGCAGCAGAGAGGGCCTGTAAAGACCCCAACCCCATCATCGACGGACGCAAGGCCAACGTCAACCTGGCGTACCTGGGCGCCAAGCCACGCAGCATGCAGACAGGTGAGCCGGACGAGGGTGAGCGCAGCCGGCAAAACCAACCAACACCACACCACACCACACCAGACATGCGTTTGCAGTGCGCACTTGCATAAAGAGAATAGCAGTAACCTCGGCAAATGGGTTGATTTTCCCTTCTGCTGGTCCTGTTTATGACAAATATTTCAACCATCTACAGTGTGTGTTTGTCTATGGTGATGTAAGCATGTTGTTTGAAACAAGCCCCGTCTCTATGTGCTTGACTCAGTGTCTTTTCGTGTCCTCTGTGTATTGTTCTCTGGTCCTCCTCTGTAAATGCAAATGTGTGTCTGATGTCTGTTTTCCCTTTTTTTTTCACCCCCAGGCATATCCATCGGCGTACAGTCCATTCATCCAGCGCTCATCCAGAGGCAGTATGGGTAAGCGAGTGGGAGTGGGGCCCTTTTTTCGGTTATACAACTGTGCCACTCTTCTGAGAAACTAGGCCTCTTGCCTGTCAAACCACTGCATGCATGAATCCCCAGGTATTCTATCAGTGTGGTGCATCATAATCGCGTCAGTAGTTAGAAACGGTAGATTAGCTAAATGTCCTCGGTTACCCTGGTACATTCCGCAGGCGTCTGTAACCCTGGCTGAAGTGGTCTTTCGCCAGGACCCCAGAAATGCCTGGTGTTGTAGAAACGGCTCAGAGGGAGACCAGCCAGTGACTGTGTCCAGGACGCATGCTCTGATGAGCAGCTAATGAGCATGTTCCTGTGAGGGGATTGACATGCCTGGCCCCCCCTGCTGCTGTGTGTCACCTCCAGCCCATCCCCCACCCCCACCCCCGCCCCTGTGTTAACGCACACGCGGCAACACAAAGAAAACGGTCATATCCTGTGAATGTCATAGAACTAACGCCAGCATCCTGAACCAGAAGCGCATAGCTTCCTCATGTAGATCCAGAGGGCTGATTCAGCCAAGTGTTCCAGCCCCCCCCCCCCCAGGGGCATGTGCGATCATGTCCAGGGAGGGGAGTCGGGGGCAGGTTCTAGAAAGTCCCCTGGCGTCCCATGTGCTCGTTGCCACGGCAACGAGGCGGAGCCCCCAGCAGTCGGAGCACGCCGTTCTGCGGCATGTGTCGGACAGGTGGCGGCTCTTATTACAGCTTTTTACACCCCCTTAATCTCCCGTGCCTGCGCCCCCGGAGAGCGGGTAGGAGCACCTGTCTGCCGGGCTCTCTCTGCAGACAGACAGTTGACAGACGCAGGCTGTTCCGAGACGGAGCGCACACAAGAGGCCTTTTCTGCCTGCCTCCCCACCCCGAAACCCTTCAACAACCAAACCCTTCAACAACCTAACCCTTCAACGACATGTGGCGGGGAGGACTCGTTCAGTCCCTCTCGTGAAGTGGGCGTGCTGGGAGCGAGCGAGCATATGCCGGAGATGCGACTGCCCACGCTCCGCTCTCCTGGTGTGCACCAGCAGCGCTACGGTCAGCGGATTCTGTAGACTCGGGAGGGCCAGGCGAGGGTCAGAGAGGCCAGGGCCACTGTTTTTGAAACGCAAGGCCATTTCAAGGCAAGGGTCGGGGGGTGCGTCACTGACCAGGGTCTGCCTCTGCGCTTGTACTATCACACTCCCCCACTCTCGTGGCCTCATTTTCTCCCAACCCTCCCCCCCCCCCACACACACACTTCCTTTTGGCACCTCTACCCTCTCTGTTCTTTCCTGCGTTTCCACCCGTACCTGCTGAGGGAAGAGGCGGTACTTCCCCCCCCCCCCTCAAGAACCTCGGTCCTACGGGGGAGCCGTGTAGCGATTCGGCTGGGGACGCTGAAAACCGACACCTCCGTGAGACAGAGGGGAGGGTCGGTAGGCAACTGGGGTGGGGTGGAGGTGTGAGAGGGGAGGGGGAGGGTGTTGCAGTAGACTGGGGAACTCTGCAGAGTTCTCGTGTTTAATGAGGCGGTACTCTTCCCTAGGCGCCACCTCTACAGATGTCAAGCAAAAGCCTTGTCTACAGTACTGGTCTCGTGAGGTGATTCCCCCAATCTGTTGATCTTCACCTGGCGGCGTGAGACGGTAAAGGGCCATTTGTGAACGGGCTCAGTCGACCGTTTTTAAGCGAAAGGATCGTGACTAACCCGTGACGCCGAAAGGAAGGTGTCTCTGTGTGCGTTGCTCTGTCAGCAACTCTGGCAGTCCGATCTCTCGGGCCATCCCCAGAGTGGCATGTGTCATACACACGCTGCCGGCCGGCAGCGCAAACCCACTGACCTCTGTCCTCTTGTCCTCCCCCTGCCGGCCCACAATGCCCTTCTGGTCCTGAGATGTCAGAACAGCCCTTTGGCCTGGGAGAGATCAGCAAATCCTCTCTTTTGTCCTTCTCTCTCTCTCTCCCTCCCCCCCTCTCCCTCTCTCTCCCCCCCCCCTCCCTCTCCCTCTCTCTCTCTCCCTCCCTCTCTCACTTAACCTCTGGTGTCACTCTCCTCTCCCTCCCTCTCTCTTTGTGTTGGCCGGTTTTTAGTGAAATTAATTGAATGATGAAAGGAGCACAGTATGTTATTGAAGCACAATGGTTACTAAATCAAACCACAGGTCAGCACTAACGGCCTCTGGCCACACACACTTTCAAGGCCCCAGAGGGGGGAGGTGTGTGTCTGTAAGAGGCTCTGTGAGACTGTCTCCCAATCCCCGCTGTGTGAGTGACTGACCATTCTGTAGCATTGTACAGTCATGTTAGAGGTAGTCTGTGTGTGCTACTCTGCTCCTAAACGGTTCCTGTTTACCAGTGTGCTCTACTGTAGGCCTACCAGTTAAAGATGTAACCTAGTTGGATATGCTAGTAGTACATAGCCTAGTACATAGTGCAGAGATGTAGACCAGTGTATGCTCAGCTTCAGTGTACCCACCCACCCCCACCCCCCCCTTGTATGCATGTGTTCTATTCACCTTATTCACCTCATTGCCATATTGGTCAGTCTGACGTAATGAGGGGTGCGGATGCGCAAGTGCCCGTTGACTTCAATGTTAAAAGTTCGCTGTAAAAACACCACTTCAAGAACCAAAATAGTCAAAATAACAGGCTGAATACACTATCAGGGTTACAAACCCATCATTACCAGACTCCGATTGTTTTTCACTGCTGTTGTTTTCGCGTTTGGAAATGCATCGGAGTGAATGCAGCTGACGGCTAACTATGGCTCATTCACCTCCATGTATTTCCAAACGCGAAAACAACGGCAGTGAAAAACAATCGGAGTCTGGTAATGATGAGTTTGTAACCCTGATAGTGTATTCAGCCTGTTATTTTGACTATTTCGGTTCTTGAAGTGGTGTTTTTACCGCGAACTCTTAACATTGAAGTCAACGGGCACTTCCGCATCTGCACCCCAGACTGACCAATATGGCTGCCAGGTGAATAAGGCGAATGGGAGTGTGTATCATTGTCATGTGCATCATCAACAACTTTGCAGCCACCTCAGTGTTACTGTTAACCACCATGGCTGCTCTGTGCTCCCAGCTGACCAGCGAGCCTGCAGGGGGCGTGAAGATACCGCGCTGCAGGACTCGTTGAGGCCTAGTGTGGGGGGCTCCCGGAGGAGGGTTGCAGCTTGTGACTGCCCCCCACCCCTCTCAAAGGTGCCAGCGATGGCTTGAGAGTGCAGTGCAGTGTGTTGTGATGGATTGAAGTGCCTTTATCTTCCTGTGCGTGTGTGTGTGCGCGCGCACTTGTGTGTGTGATATGACACGAAAAGGTTATGCTGATTTATAGAGTGAGCCTACCCTTTTATGGCATGGTTTGGGGTTTGCGGTGGTGACTTCAGTGGCTGCTGATTAAAGTACGTAGGGGTTCAAGTGTGTAGGTGGGGGTGGATTAGGTGTGTGTGTGTGTGTGCGCGCGCACTGTCATGTCTACCCTACCCCTGCATGACCCCCCTTTGCGGTGCTGAACTGATGGCTGTCTCTCAACACATCCGACTCACCTCCCTCTCTCACTTCCTGCACATGGTTGAAACTGACCCGCTCCCTTCATCCATCTGTGGTCATTCAGCAGGGGAACCGGAGTGCCGCTGTGTTGAGACGCAGCCGAGGAGTGTTGAGGTGTGCTGTGGAGTGTCGAGGTGTGCTGTGCCGTGACATCGTCGCCGTCTTGTTGCAGTGCTTTAACCCCCCCCGGCCGCGCCGTTCTCTGCGCGAGACGGGGCGAACGCTGCTTCCTTCTCTCTCCTCCTCGTCCCGGTGTGTCGTTTGCCCGGGACGGCAAGTCCTGTTTTAGAGAGGTTGTATGGGCAGGGGCAGGGGTGGGGAGGAGAGGAGAGAGGGGGTGGAGGGTCCTTTAGCCTAGCCTGCCATCAACCCTAACCCACCCACCCACGCTCCGGAGCAAGAGACCCCGGGAGAAGCTCTCGAAAGCCTGGATGAAAATAGCCCGATATCTTTTTTTTTCCCTTCTCTCTCTCTCTCTCCCTATTCTTGGATGGTGTGCCTGATTGGAGGCTAGAGGAGAGTGAGTCAGTCTCCGGAGGCCCCAGCTCTAATCGGCAGTCTGAGAGCACATGAGACCCGGTAGCTCTGATAGCCCCCCCTGCCCCCTCCCCCCCCCCCACACACACACACACACACTTCTGCCAGCTACCCATCCCAGCAGCTCTGATATGGCCACCCCCCACCACTCAGAAACTGCTTCCTCAAAACACGACAGAACACGCAGAAATAGGAAGTAGGCCTACGAGGTCTGCGACTTCCCTTTTTTCGCTTGCGTGCGTCTTGCGAGTGCGCTCGACGGGTGAAGAGCAGCAGCTGTTAAAACACTCGCTGGATCCCGAGTCCTGAAAGCCTGCCAGTAACGGCTGTCCCCCTTCCCCTCCCCTCCCCCACGTTTCTCCCTCCTCCCCCCCCTGGTCTCTCTCCGGGGGCCTACCTAACAGGTTCGGGAGGTTTTCCCTAACTGACGGAAGTTTTGAGTCACCTCTCCTCCCGGTCTCCTCGTCTCGCTAGCTTGTTAGACACTTTTAGCGGTGGGTGGTATGGCGTCTGGCTAGGCTCTCGCCCGTCACCACAGACAGGAGAGTGCACTCGGGACGACGACTGAGCGTTTGTACTCCAGACTGGCCAGCCCTAGTGGAGAACGTAAACGATGGAGTCCAGTCCCAACTCTTTGTTCTTGTGTATTTTCCACTCTCTAACCCCTTTTGTGTGTGTTGTGTGTGTTGTGCGTGTGTGTGTGTGTTGTGTGTGTGTGTGTGTGTGTGTGTGTGCAGGTTGGCCCAGCAGTACATGTACCCGCAGGCCTTCATCCAGCCCAGCCTGATGCTGCCATCTCAGGTGTCGTCCTCCGTCAACTCCCCCTACCTGGACTACAGCTCCGCCTACGCCCAGTACGCCTCCTCGGCCTTCGACCAGTACCCTTACGCCGCCTCCCCGGGCTTCTACAGCTACGCGGCCAGCCCCTCGGCTGGCCCCGCCTCCGCCGGCCTCCACCAGACCCTCCCCACGGCCGCCGGCTCCGCCCCCGCCTTCCTGCAGTACCAGCAGCATGTCCAGCCAGACCGCATGCAGTGAGGAGGGGAGGCGGGGTGGGGAGACGCACCCCTGCTAGAGCCAGGGGCTTCAGGGAAGGGCCGGACTATTGCACTATACCATCAGGATGAGCCGCTTCCTTATTGGTTGAAGGGTGCGGGGGGCTGGGAGGCTGGGGAGGGAGGGAGGGATTAGAGGTCGGGGTGGGAAGCTATAGAGTAAACATGCGACCGCTTCAGAGGGCTTCCAGGAGCAGACACTTCACATTTTTACAATGATGAGGATTATTATTATTTGTATTATTATTATTATTATTATGTTATGTCTTTATTATCTTTATTGTATTAATGCCGCTGTCAATGTTGTCCGTATCCAATAGTATCAATGTTATTAAAGGGATAGTTCGGAATTTTGGACATGGGGCCTCATTAACAACTTGCCCATTATGTTGCTGATTGATTGAGATAATTTTCACCTGCTTCCATGCTGCCCCGTAATTGGGCTTTCACGTATAGTCATTTGCCTTATGGGCCACACGGCAGCGTAGGCGCCGGTGGAAGGTGTCCTCTGCATTTGACCCATCCAAGCTAGGAGCAGTGGGCAGCCTTACCAGCGGTGCCCGGAAAGCCATTTGGGTTTCAGTGCCTTGCTCAAGGACACTTACGGGGACCTTCCGATCCCCAGACGTCTTGCTAATGCTAGAGCAATGCAATGGTATAAGCTTGCCCTGGTCCACATAGGTATACTATTCGAGGGCTGTATCCCAGTATACCACCAATGCCAGGGAACATTAATTGCGCCATAGACTTTTCAATTGGTCTACATTACCGCATCTACAGACTATTATTTCGTTACTCACCGAAGTGAAGACATTTTTCGAAAGATAAAAGCCTTTTCTCTGAGGTGGCTACAGTTGTAGCCCCCCACCTTTTATATGAAAAGCAACATTTTGAACCTAAATGGCACATATCCACTGAAATCCACTCGGCTATTATATCCACTATCCTGGCTTTGGGACCATAATCACGGGATCTCACATGTTTATTGTGGAGAGAGACCACATGATCAGGGCTGTGAAGCCAGGGTAGTGGATATGTGCTTGGTGGATATGTGCCAAGTGCAAAAAGTCCTTTTTATATAAAAGGTAGCGGGCTACAACTGTAGCCACTAAGGAGAAGAGGCTTTCATCTTTCGACAAATGTCTTAATTTAGTTATTATACTGACCTGGACCAGGGCTAGGTACAAGCTAGCACCCACTACCAAACTCAAACACTCCACAGTGCACCTAGACCAAATAAAATATAAGAACAGTCTGTCAGGGGTTCATTTGAGCGTTTATACCATTATTTTTAAGTCAAACTTTACTTTGTGCGGACCTATTTTCTCTATGGAAGTAAGGCGGCAGAATGATACTGATGCACGTTACCTAGAAATGTAAACACCGTACATTAGGTAGGTCATGTAAAGAGCCAATCAGTCCCCACAAACTAAAGAATTCAGGATGATGGATGTCCAAAATTCCAAACTATGACTTGAAATGTAATTTTTGTTCAATCAACAAAAATCCTGTATGTCTACGGTACATAGAGAGAGGGGGGCTTCACTTGGACACGGACCCTCCACCCCAGGGTGCGGGTTTGGCAGACTGTATGGCACTGCTGCTTTGGGACATTGGGCTGCGGTTGGGCATTGGTACAGAGGAGGGTGACGTGACCCTTGACCTGCCCAGTGTGAACACACCCTCCTGGCGTTATTGGCTCAACCAAACGGACAATGACTGATGTCACTGGTGAAGATTTCTGTTGAACAAGGACAAAGGGGAGAGTAAAACAAAACAAAAACTAGCCCTCCTCTTTGAGAACATGTGATGTCAGAACTACCTTTTTTAAATTGAAGAGGCCTTAATAAAACTTTTGAACCCCCTCATTTTCCTACAAATACTATTTTAACCCCCACTCGCCAACCAACTGAGAGTCCCCTGTTGTCACATGGCCAGACACTTCCTATTTATACCAGACGCTCAAGTCTTTTCACTTTGTTCTTGATTATAGTAGATGGATGTAGATAATCATGCAGTCTGTGGGAGGAAGGGGGCGGGGACCATTGGGTATTGATGTGGAATGTAGCTGAGCTCCAATACCAGTGTATTTCCTTCTATTGTCTAACTGTTAATCTAAGATTGTCAGAAGCGTTACCCTCTCAAAAGGACATTTGTGTACAGCATTTTGAAATGTTTCAGCTATTGAGTACATTCACTATATTTATGTTGATGTATTTATAGGAGAAGGTAAGTTAAAATAGCTTTTTTTGTTACTCTGACTAGTTGCAGCACTGAGATCCTACAACTTGCAGAAGTGCAGGTCCATGGATATTCTTTGTTAGTCATTTCATGGTCACATTTGTTTTAGTCAATGTAAAAACCAATGGATCTGACAGTATGTACAATTCTAGATGCTCTTTTGTAGGTCCTAGTTTCACTGGCTGCTGGCTGGAACAGAAATGCTCTGTAGACTGTTCCAGTGAAGTTTCATTTACAGTCCCTTCAAAGAAGCCATACCAAAAAAAAATCATGAAAAAATAAAGACTTTGTATTTAAAACAGCACGTGACTGGTTTCTTGTTATGTAGGTGATTTCCCCAAAGGTGGTGAAGGAGGGGGGGTTAAGAGGGTTCATTTAGGACTGCCAGGCTGTGTTTGCGACGTGGGTGTTATCACGGCTGTTTGTGCTGTCGGCTTTGGTGGGGGGGTTCGGAGGCAGGAGGCCCACACTTATCAGCACACAACACTACCACCTGCCAAAGGCACGGGTGTTCCCTAAACCAACACACACACACACACACGGTTGCTGGGGAGATGCAGAACTCGTGTCAGAACAGTTGAAGTTAGTTGGCTAGTGGTTTAAAGCCTTTTTTCACTGCCACTTATTTTTACACGTTTGTGTAGAGATGAATTAGCTGACAAGCTAAACCACTACAGTAGCTCGGTTCTCTTACATCATCCAATGGAGAGAGTTGGTTAAGATCATTTGGTTCTGGAGAACATGGACCGTGCCCTATTAAAGCCCTGACATCAAAGTTTAGTAACATCTGTAGGGGGAGCGTGTGTATATTTTTAGAGCGCTGAGGAAGATCAGATGGTTTTGCTGCAGTGTTCAATAATTGGACAGTAATGGACGCATATCATGCTTAAATAAGCATTGTGCAGTAATGGAGTGAATGTCGTAAGCCCGCAGTTACAAGCAGTTGAACCATGTCATGTTTGTTTATAACCAGTGTGTGGTGAGTGAGTGGAGTCCGCTGCCCTGTGCCTGCACTTTGTTCAAGTAGGAACATTTCAGCGCTCTTAGTGTTTGGGTGTCCGGCCTGGCGGAGCAAAACACTTCTATCATCTCACTTTTGCATTGTTTGTCCTTCTCAAACCTAATTTCCCTGGTGTTCTCTCTCTTTCTCTCTCTTTCTCTCTCTCTCTCTCACTCCCTCTCTCTCTCTCTCTCCCTCTCTCTCACTCCCTCCCTCCCTCTCTCTCTCTCTCTCACTCCCTCTTTCTCTCTCTCTCTCTCTCTCTCTCTCACACACATTCACTCACTCCATTGTTCTCTACCTTCTTCCTTGTAGCAACTGTTTTCCTCTCCCTTATCGTTCTCCCTCTCCTCTCTCATCCTCCCATCACCCCCCTCTCCCTCTCTCCCTCTGTTTGTCCTCATGCTCTGGTGTTGTTTTCTCACTCCCTTTCTCCTGTCCCTCCTCTCGCTCTCCCCCG